>NW_010397166.1:21163-30069 GCF_000710305.1 Buceros rhinoceros silvestris
AACCCCTGCAGATGACTTTGTGTGTGCACATATCCTCCATCTCTCGCAAAACAAAGCATGATGTCTTAAGAGAAGCTCTGAAACCTGAGAGGGCGCGTGGATGGGTCAATGCATTTCCCCTCCCCTTCCTTTCCACAACTTGTGTTCATTATGGTGTTTTTTAATGAATTTCTTTCAGTGTATCTTCTCCGTGTCAGGATGTTTCTTCAAAATCCCGGTGGTGGGAACCTTAGTTTGTTTCAAAGGTAGCTGGGTATAGGTGCAGCGCATCCTGGAGCGTTGAAACACTCAGTAGAAATAACCATTGGAGTACTCATGGGTTTATGCTTTTCAGAAAATTTTACAGCATCTGGTGGTTTTGATTTTTATTTGGTATATTCTTCTGATTGTCTCTCCCATAGAATAATTTACTGATGCTGGCTATTCTGGCTTTTGAAGTCACAATCTACCGCCACCAAGAGTACTACAGATGTCGAAATAACCTTACCACGCCCGTGACTAAAACCATTTTCCATGATATCACGAGAGCACATCTGGATGATGGACTGGTAAACTGTGTCAAGTATTTCATCAACTATTTCTTCTACAAATTTGGTCTGGAGGTAAATCACTATGGATTATTTTTCTTTAGACTATCATTCCAGATGTTTTGGTTGTGTTGTATTTGAATACTAGCTTGAACCATGTTTGACAGCTGGATGCTTCTTTCTCATGACTCATGTAAGACCTTGCCACTGCTGCTCTCTATCTTCTAATAGTCATTTCCCCTCTAGCTTTTCTTTATGTGTCTTTTAACTCAACAAAAGGCGTAACAGATGGGACAAGAGACAGAGCTGAGATATACCCTGTCATGGCCGCACACACAGAGGGAACCGTGGACTGCAGGAGCAGCAAAAGAAAGCAGGGGCTAGCAGGCTGTTGTCTCTATTCAAACATTTCTAAGCTGCTTTTGCTGCACAAACACATCCTTCTATTTCTCATATGTTGTTGTATGAAAAAGCTGTCCGTGATCTGCAGGAGCAAGAGCTCCAGCAAAGGTTGTTGCTGCCTTGTGCCGCTAGTGTAAGACAAAGCTCTTTCTCCAAAGTACTTTTTTGTAGACAGGAAACACTGAGAGAATTACGAGAGGCAGGTACTAAGGAGTGAAGGGTTTTTTCTGGAGATCCGTGATGTATCCTCAATATCTGGCAGGTGTCTTATTTAGTAGATCTGCTTGTCTGTTTGCCAGCAACAGTGGCCCAGACTGCTGGGGTTTAGCCTTGGCTAATACCTTCCGTTTATCTGCTTCCCCCAAGCCAGCAGCAAAACATCGCAGTGAACCTGCCTTGAAGACAAGCTATTGCTGAACAAGTGCTGCAAAACAAAAGGAAAGAAAGAACTTCCTCTCTGTATCTCTGTTCCCTTACCCCGTCTGTTTGTTCACAGACACTGGAAATGTGCTTTCAAAAATGTTTGTGGCAATTCTGATTTATCACAAATTTCTACGGCCGGCTGAAGAAGGCAACTTCTAGGCTAATGCATCCCAAATCGAATCATAATGATGCTCTTGATCACCTTGCTGCCGATAAACCGAGTAACCTGTCCACAGCCAGTCTGAGGATTATGGGTGAAAATTAAAATGAACCCACAAGCGGTTTCCTTCAGGAGATAATTTTAGCCTCATCTTAATGCTGGGAGAGACAAAATCAAAGTAATGAAATGCCCTGAATTAACAAATCACTATGAGTTATCCGCTAAGTTTGAAAAGGTGCTTCGTGGCACCGAGTGAAGGGGCTTTAAGTGGAGCCAGAGAACAGAAATGCTTTGGGATGCAGAGCCTTCAGGAAAACGGAGAGCTAAAGCTGCCCTACAGGAACTGACTCGATTTGTCTATAGCCAATAGAAGTTGTACAGGCTAAACCCCTTTTCTTCTTGTCTGCTCCCCACATGCGGATACGCTTTACTTGCTGCTATTCTTTATAGTTCCTCTTCTTTTTCACATCTGTAAGTGCTATAAAAATACATGGCTGTGTAATACGTGCTTTGCTTGGCAGCAATTAATTGTTTCAGATACAGGCTACTGGGACAACGCTCTTTCCATCTCTATCTTTAGATATCACATAATGGAAACCTGCTTTTGCACTGCGTTCATGGAGTTGACACTCATATCTATGAGTATCGAAAGTCTGGGCTGCTGGGGTGGGGAAAGCTGCTGCTGGAGAGATACAAACTGGTTTAGCGTGTTGGTTTGTGCAGGGTTCCTGCAGTTAGCCCCAGCACCCTGTCAGGGTCCAGAACAGTTTATCATTGCTGCCTCATCTAGCCATCAGCTTGCAAATGTTGCTTATGTTTCTTCACTTCTCTTCCAGACCTGTTTTCTTCTGTCAGTGAATGTAATTGGTCAGCGAATGGACTTTTATGCCATGATTCATGCCTTCTGGCTGATCGCTGTGTTGTATCGACGCAGAAGAAAAGCTATTGCTGAGATCTGGCCAAAATACTGCTGTTTTCTGGCATGCATCATCACATTCCAGTACTTCCTTTGCATTGGCATCCCACCTGCTCCTTGTAAAGGTAAGGCCGCTCACCCTTTACGGACTGTTACTGCTGCTTGGTTTTACCAATACGCCGGTTTTTGCCGGCGTATTCAGAAGAAAAGGGTGAAGTAATTGTTGTGAAGAACTGATTGCAGTTTTGTGTGCTTCTGTCGCACAGACTATCCATGGAGAAGTGGTAATGCCAACTTCAACTCCAACATCATAAAGTGGTTATACTTTCCAGACTTCATTGTGAGACCGAACCCTGTCTTCCTTGTCTGTAAGTATTTTAGGACATAGCTGGAAGTTGTTTACGTGTCCGTTGCTTAAAACATCTGTACAGTGTAAGTTGAAGCCAGCCTTTTATTTACTCTCCAGTAGCAAGCTGATGTATTTTGTATGACTGGATTTTGTGTGGCTCGGTATGGAGTAGAAAAATTCAAAGAATTAGTAACTTCTTTATCTGTGTTTTTCCATATTTATTCCATTTTTAATGAAGCAGCATTTAGAAGTATTAATTATTTCCCTTTTTCTCATTTACTTCTGAACAAAAAACATAGAAGACAGGTTAAAAAGCCCCTAAATAAGTGAATAAATTTCAAATTGGTGTTAAATAGCACATTCTGGGAGGTTCAAAGTGTGGGAAGACAATATGGTAACTACATTATATCACCACCACTCTCTGCACTGAATGATAGAATTTTTTCCTTCTGCCACTGCTTTCTTCTAGATGATTTCATGCTGCTGCTGTGTGCATCCCTTCAAAGGCAGACGTTTGAGGACGAAAATAAAGCTGCAGTACGAATCATGGCTGGGGACAATGTGGAAATTTGCATGAATCTTGACGCAGCATCTTTTAGCCAGCATAATCCTGTTCCTGACTTCATCCACTGCCGGTAAGAACTGAACCTTAAACACGTGCAAAACACAGCGCTTCTTTTTTGTGAAGTTCCCTAGCATGAAAGTAACTCTCACAGCTTCCAATTTTACTTGGAATTTATATTCGTGCATGTTCCCATCTTGTAACATGCCTCTAACGGCTGTGTGAGACAGCAGATAGTTAGCTTCTGGGTAATCAGCTCCTGGTTTAGAAAAAGGCCGATGAAAGCAAATCCTCCTAATGGTGTTGACAGGTTTAAGTGCTCCCCCAGAGGGACGTTCAGTGACAGATTTGCCTGTAAGCATATATTCCCTCCACTGAACACGCCGTGGGACAGTGTTTATGGTGGGCTCCAGCACTTTGGTGGCTTCCCCCAAAACACAGGCACGTTAGTCAGAAGCCGTTGTAGTCTGAATTTGTCCATGTACGTGTTTAGTCCCACAAAACGATCAGGCGTGTCCTGCTGAGTTGTTGTCTAAGCAAGGCACAATCAAAATAATACTTTAATATAAGAGACTGTCCTTTGGCTGTTTCATCTGGGCAGAGGAACCTTAAAAGTGATTGGAAGGACAACTGGCATGTCTTCCTGTTTCTCACTGTTGCGTGTGAGGTTGCTTAAGAAGGTGCATAATACAAAACGGGGGCAGAGCCTGCGATGGTCTGTTCTGGATGGTCTTTGCCCACTGGAGCCATTCCTGTGTGATCATTTCAACACACACAGAGACCAGCTCAGCTCTTCTGAGTTGTGCTGGACAGACTCGCAGTTGAAGTTATCTCTGAAAGTTTGGTGCAATATGAGAAGAGCGAATGGGAAGAGTAAGATTTCTTAGCTCTTGTGTTTTGTCAGGCTGAGTATTTGGTTTGTGAGTGCATGTTAACAGCAGATGGCTGAGTGCAGAAGGAATTAAAAAAAATTGAACTAATATCTAGGAAACTCTCCTTTTGGCTGGTAAACTTGTATTTATTTTACCAGAGGAGTGCTATCACCAGAATTCCTTTTCAAGATCTTTAAGCTGATCTTGCTCTTCCTGTTAGAAATGGTGGCCAAATTCAGTTGACTCATTTCTCCAGAGATTTATAGGCACTTCTGGGTGAATGGTGGACAGTTCTTCCGCTTGACTATTTCCAGTCTGCACAGTAGACCCAGTGCTCTAGATCCAGTAACGTAAGCAGAACGGGAGAAGTTGTAATCTCTCTTCAAAATGCTCCATCAAGTGGGGATGCTTTCCAAAAAACATCAGCCAAATAGGGCTTGGTGGAGAAGAACACGTAGGGGAGGTTGCCTGAGTTTGTTTTGTTGTCTCTGTGGTGGCGTCCATTTTAGGAAAAGCAAATACAGCAGCTGCATCTGGCGCACAGATGCGATGGGTCACTGGCAAAGACCATCACTGGCGAGACGGTTGCTGGCAGGAAGAAAAGGTCGGATTTTTTTCCCCATAGTCCAGAAAAAAAAAATTTGTGAAAAAAAATCATTAATGATGAAGATGTGTTATCTTCAGAAGAGGCAAGAAAATCACTGCTTTTTAAAACAGCCTCTTTAGGCGCCTTTTCAAAGTTCCCTGGAACCTGATAGGTATTTCTGGTCATCTGAGGAAGATACTCCCAAATGGCCAAGCATGAAAATTTTGAAGCACAGAGGATGTTCTTTGAAGATTTTGGATTGGAATCAGAGACAGGCTTAATCCAAGCAAAATCCAAGCTGAACTGGCCTGCTGCCTCTCCACAACCCCGTGGGTCGAGTTCTGTGGTTGGGTTCATAAGGGTGGTCTTGAAGTCATTGGTGACATCACATCCGTTCACGCACACTGCTTGGCACGTGCTGCCAGAATAGAGCTGTGTATAGATGATCAGCGATAGGCAACCACTTCACTGGGAGTTTGCAACTTGTATTAGGCAGCGAGTAATACTGCTGGTACAAAAACCAGGAAAATCAAAGGGTCCCGTTAGTAGTGGGGAGCTGAACAAAGGAACTGTGATCGCTTTATGCTCGTCCCAGCTAAATACAGAAATCAGTGCGGCTGTTTCGTGTGCTGCCTTTATGTTGTGTGAGTAAGAAGTAGAATGAGAAGAACAAGGCAGAGAAAGAAACAGAACAGGGACATTTTTATTGAAAAAATCCATTGAATGAATGGAAAACCCATTAATTCCAGGAATGGGGGAAATTGCTGTTTATTATATCCTGTCTTGTAGATGCTCAGGCAGGTAAGCCGTAAATTCCTTTTTTTTTTTTTTGTGTGTGTGTAGTGTTAGCTTCCTGAATCTGTAATGGAACATGCTCGTAAAACAGAGAGTGTAGGTATACACAGACATTCCTTTAGTATGAACTGCATAACAGATCTAGTGTTCTTGGTTCTTTCTTTGATCCTTCAAGCATCCTCTTCAATGCTTTCACTGCAATGCAGGTTTTCCCAGGATTTAGATGTCATTATTGTTGAGAAGGTTGCACTGTGCATATAATCTTAAATGCCTAATTCGCTTCAAAGAAGCACCAGAGAATGGCTGGAAATCTCTTAAAGTGGCTGAATCTTTTATCAGGGATTATAAATCTTTAAAGAGAAGGACTTTCAAGCTCTGGAGAATCCACTGAAGATATACCTCAGAAGAAAATGTATGTATCTGGCCTCCATCCAAGACAGTTTGGAACTGAAAGGGCTTTGGCTAAAATCATTCCTTGCGCTTTGCCATGCAAGTTTCAGAATGGTCTAAATATTTAGATGTGGACAAGACCTAGGTTCAAAATTTGTCCAAAGCAAGTGAAATGAAAAGTGGCACTTCTCCAGAAGTCAGTCAGAAAGAGCCAAACAAATAAGTGAAGACTTTATAAATTTATGAATAAATTACAAAGCATAGAAGAAATCAGTGCTTAGTATTCATGTGTTTTCTGAAAAGTCCAGTGTGTATTTACTGCCATGTAAAAGGAGTGGTAGTTGCAGACTGAAGCATCCTCCCTCAAGTATCTCTTCCCTTGAAAAGGTGCCAGTTGGTTTCTGTTCTAGTAGGCATGGATAAAAACCTTTTAACTGCGGTATAAACAGTGGCAGAAAAAGAGCTTACTTCCAAATGCTTGATTTTCTTCTCTCTGGAGAAATACTTGCGCTCAGCAGTGATAAATACAGTTTAAGGAAGAGATTTCCTGAAATTTTCATGTCTTTCCACCCCCAGATTTCTCAGGGGATACTTGCTTGACCCCAAGGGAGAGCACAACCAAAGGGCTTTGAAACAGAAATAAAACCGAAGAATAGAAGTAGGAGCTTTTAAAATGAAACAGGATTTAAAGTGACTTCACTGAGGATAATCCTTTCCCACAGTCTCTAATGCTGGAAAATTCTCGTTTCAGTTCCCAAGCAGTTGTCAGACATTCTCCTAGACACTGACAGGGAAAAAATTTGGGATTGTAATCAACTTTTTTCCTCTTAAGAGCAGAAACAGTATTAACAGCCTGTCGTTGAACTGTCCCCTTTAATACCTGCTCCCTGGGAACCACCACCGGCTGAGTCAGGTCAGGTCTCCCAAGGCAGCTGTAAGGCCTTTCTTGGAACTACGCTTCTTGTAACTGAGCTTAGTGAGAGTGGATCTGCGAATCATCATTACAGGCTTCCTGTCGTATTTGTTGTATAAAGCAGATAAACATTTTATTGCTAATGAAATGAGCCCCAAGAAATAACACAGCTTTGGACTGGGGAATTTTAAAGAAGGTAGAAGCATGAAGGTAAGAGAGTGAGAGTAAGAGAATATCAGTCCTGGGAGAGGACTTGACAAAGAGAGACTTGACTGAGACCTATAGAATCCACAACAAACAACTGGAAGAAGAAAGGGAGCAGATTTTCAGAAGGTTTGGTGTTTCTATTCACAAAGGACAAGTCAACGAATCTACCTCCTGAAGGCTGAAATGGAGCTACAGGGAAACACTCTGGGTGTGGAAGCTCGGTGAGAAATCAGCAATGCTGCAGTTAGAAGCGGAGGTGGACTGTGAGGGGTCACACAGGCTTAGTGTGTAAGGAATAGGCAAGAGGGAAAGAAAGAAGAAATTTGGGGAGCAGGGGTAGCTTGCAGAATGTGTATATATAGGGATGATATATATCATGTATGATATGATACTTGGAGGGAAGGGAGAGGGGAGTCCTCAGAAGAGGGCTGAGGGACCAGCCTTGGCTTTTATGGAGGTGGGTAGTAACACTCAAAACCAGGTGCCTGGTAATGGAAGTCAGTGAAGCTCCTCCAGCGTGAAGCAGCATTGCGCTGTATTGATCAGCACCACAGCACAAGTGGCTCTCACCAGTGTCTAAGTGTGTGTTTTCCCTAAAATTCAAAACACTCTCTGAGGACAAACACCTTTCATCACAGGTCTGGACGCTAGACTGGCTGCAGCCAAACACGTCATTGAGCATGCCGGGAAAACAACTACACTGAGAGCAATCTTTTTGCAACAGGATGGACTGTATTACAGTTAAAAATTAATTCCTGTCGAAATAAAATATTGAAGCAATCATGATAAGGCTAATAAAGCTTGTCTTTTTAAAGGCAAGCAGATCGTTTGATATGGAGAGCCATCTGAGGTTACCATAGCTTTGACGGATGGTTGGAGTGAACTTCAGATTTTGCCTTCCTCGGTTTTGAGCAAAACTATACAGTAAATTTTTCCAAAATGTTACACAGAGCATCGGTGGATTCTGCTAATAACACAATTGGCAAGTCAAGATTTTTTATTTTTGATTCACCTTTCAAGTTCTTTCTGTATCATTTCTCATTCAGAGGTTGTTGTGCTACCAGAAGCCACGGTCTGATGCTCTTGATGCATTGGCGTAGCGGCTCATTTTCCTCAGAGGTGTACTTACATTCCTGGCCTCCAGCTACACTCTCCCACCTTGGCATTCCTCACACCAGCAGTCGGGTTGAATGGGCAGAAAAGGATCCCTTCCTTCTGTCCCCACCCCCAAAATAAACAGGCTTTTGCAGATTTGCTTCTTGAAACCAGTTCAAAGAGCCAAAGCAGGGGCTGGAACGCGTTGCTGAGGGGATGAAGGGGAGTGGGACTGTCCCCTCGGGAAGCAGCTGCTCAGATTTCCTGGGTGTATTGTCAAATACCACATCCTGAGGGTGGTCTCTTCTCTCTGTGACTGGATGTAGATTTACAGACCACTTGGAAGATGAGGTTTGGAAGGTTTACATGGCATTAAACTAATGATCTGTGTGGTCTGCACTGAAAGCATAAAATTATGGTATATGCTATCCAAGAGCAAGCATTTTCTGCTGTCTGTGAAGAAGTTTTCAACAGAGGTTAATCACCCTCACTGACCTTCTCGGTTTGTGTAGGGTCTTTTTAGCTGTTGGGGTGGCTTTGTGTTTCAGCCTCCCACTGTTGCACTTGAACCTCCAGAGCAAAGAACCGAATCTCCTCACTTTTCTGCCAGTTTTAGGCAGAATTTGAAGATTTTTGTCTGAGGAGGTGTCAAGTGATCTGAGATGCATTATGTTGAGAACTCCCTCACCGAGACACGTCTTCATTCCTG
>NW_010397166.1:30177-51002 GCF_000710305.1 Buceros rhinoceros silvestris
CAGCACTTGACCTACCTATGGCATTATAAACAATTAATGAAAATCTGAGGTATGCGTGACTCACGCTGGAACCGAAAAGGCGTTTTGGCACATTGTGACTGAAAGAAGTCTGATTTCAGGAATATTTTTACCGACCTGAGACTATTCAAGCCTAGTTCTGTCCATTGTGTTCAGTGTGGCATTGTTGGGCCAGCGCAGAGGTACCTGGGATGGCTGGTGATACTCACCGGTAAAGCGTGCCCTGGGTGACTGGTTCAAACACCATTTTGTAAGCTGTCCACTCCAAGGTGAATTCTTGGGAGCCATTTTTAGGGTTGGGCTTGCTTGTAGTGGTGTATGTATAAAAATCAGGATTATTTCTGTCTCTGAGAACTGCATCGTTTGTCACTTTGCCTCCTGCCTTTTGAGAAGCTTTTCTTTACATCCTGTTTTGTTGCTTGGTTGGTTTGGAGAGGTCCAATGCTATTATATTTAAAGCAGAGTTTGAAAATGAGAAGAACAGATGTATTCAGTATTTTAGATGACTGCTGAAATGTAGCAACTGGTTAACATTATAGAGAAAAAGCAGCTAAATTTTTGTCTTCCTTTTCATATTCCCTCTAATTTCCGAAAGTTTTAATCTGAGAGTAATATCTGCTGAAGGAATGTGACTCAACCAAATGTCACGTGTACGTGTTGGAAAGTTCGGATCCAGCTAGTTCCAGTTGTCTGTAAGAGTCGGAGTCTGTTTTCATTGAAGAGTATTAAGATATTGCTGTTTGTGTGATCAATTCAGTTCCATTTTTGGCTTTTCTTACAAGAACCTGAAGCATTTTGTTGGTAGCAGAGGACGGGATTTTGGAAATACTGCAGTTGTTAGACCGGTGTCAGGAAGACCATCACTCCCAAGCCATCCCACACATCAACAGCTATTATTAAAGGAACACCAAGTATTACAGTTGGGTTTTTTCTGGAGAAACAGCAAGAGCACCATTTCCTGTGCCTATTAAGCTAATGAAGACCTGCTCAACCGATGTCTTCCGCTTTGTAATTTTCCCAGCGTGTATCGATTCATTGTTAATGTTTTATCACCCAAAACCAGCAGCATCTCTGAAGTCGTGACTTTTTTAGATTTTGCAGTCAGCAGTCCATAAATTTCTGAAGTGTTTGTGGGAAATAAACATAAAGGAGCTTTCTCGTTACTTTTCATTAAACGCCTCTCTGGTTGGCGTTGGCAAGTGGGATGTATAATACAGACCTATAAACGTGGAACTATAAATACATACTCCTAGAAAGTTCTGAGCCTGAGAACATCGAGCAGCAGGGGCCTTTTTATGTGGCTTCATGCAGCGCCTTTAGTTCACTTACTCCTTACATGGTTTGGCTTAGGTCTATGTGTGCTCCGAGGGTGCTGCCTCCCTGCCTGGTTTCCCGACAAATGTCGGTGAACAGACCCCGCAAACACAGTTACATCTGGAATCGAAACTCTAAATGGGAGGAAAATATGAATTAGTTGGTTTTGCAGCATTTAGCTCCACGTAGTATTTGGTATTGCCTTTGGCAGATATTCTCATTTGAAAGCTCACTGAATCACTATTAAGTCAAGATTTTAAGGAATCTGAAAAAAACCAAATTGTTTCTTGCTCTTTCCTGCTATGGGCCAGGCTGATTTCAGAGAGCTCTGTCTCGTAGGTTCCTGGCAAATGGTTCAGTAAATTCTATCGCATTTATGTTCTGTAGAAAATTTTTAACCCTCAACAATACAGTTGATCTCCATTGGAGAAAGATATTTTTAGCAGCTGTCTTTGAAAACGAGGCTTTTAAGCAGACTGAATTCCCTGGAAGGCACCGCGAAATAGAGAACTGTTTGCAGTGGAGTATTGCAGCTGGCTTTGTAAGATACCTGTGCGATAATATTGCTCAGACTTCTTAAAATCTGCTCTCAGATAGCCTTTAAATTGCCTATCTAGCATTGCCAGAACACGTCACTCTGACATGCAGTTTGGTGAGAACATGTTTTCCCCCCTTTCATTATACAAGGCTTGATCCTGTGTGATGCAAAGTGCCTTGACCAGGTGTGACAAGGTGCTTATGCACATGGATCTGCTAGGATGGAGTATGTGAGCCAGACCCACTGACCTTGGTGTTGGTCTTAAGCTGGTGCACGAATGCTGAAGTGGGACGAGGACTCTCAGAAGACCTTAGGCACGAGCCTAAGGTGGCGCAGAAAGAGGCAAGGTAGTGCTGCCCTCAGAAAACGGTAACTTCTTCTTCTTCTATTTCCAGGTCCTACTTAGACATGTATAAGGTGATAATATTTAGTTACCTCTTCTGGTTTGTGCTTACTATAATCTTCATAACGGGAACGACGAGGATCAGCATATTCTGTATGGGCTACTTGGTAGCCTGCTTTTATTTCCTTCTCTTTGGCGGAGATCTGTTGCTGAAACCCATCAGGAGCATTCTGCGTTACTGGGACTGGCTGATTGCCTACAACGTCTTCGTGATCACGATGAAGAACATCCTCTCGGTAAGTAGCTACTGCCATTCCTCTGCCCTCGGCGTTTTGGTTTCACTGGAAGTGCTCACAGTGCTTTGAGTGGTCATTAAAAACCATTTTGCAGGACCACAGCCCTTCTGCAAGTGCAAAGCAGGCTCCGTTTTAACCCAGAAACTGCAAGTGCATATCCAGGGAATGGTGGTGCACATCCGTTACAGGAAAATGCGCGCTCCTGTATCCGTGAAAGCTCACAAGCTCTCTTCAAAGGGCCAGGTTCTGCTTCCTCTGCCTAATCAAGTCTCTCCTTAGACGTCTTGTGAAAATCTCACTGGAGTGAGAAATGAGTAAGAAGTGCAAGATCAGTCATGTCGTCAATCAATAGTGCGCCTTTCATTAATCCTGTTCTTTAGGATTTTCAAGGCTGGTGGTAGATGCAGTTGTTGTGTCATGTAATTAGTGAGGCTGACTGCAAAATTACAAACTGCATTCCTGTTTCCTTTAGAACTAGTGTGAAACTCAGGCGAGAACAGATGTATTTGATAATCAAATGCCAAGTTTTGCTGCAAAATATTAAAGGTTTTCTTACATTAATTAACTCTTCAGACCACTTTCTTGCAGTGGCACTGATAGGTGATTGAGACAAGTCAGTAATTTAAATCTTTTTGAAAGATACATTTAGATTTATTCCTGGCAGTTGCTCTGTAGCTTTGAACATTTTTAGTGCTGGACTGAAAAGAGCAGACATTTTTCTTTTTACATTTATATAAGTCACTGTACTGAAATAAAATTGATTTATGGGTGGTTTGAATTCGCAAACGTTCTAAATGCTTACACATGTGCTTCATTTTATGCTTGGGAATTCAGGGGAGCTACGCGTGTGTTAAGCTTGTCCACGTAGGTTTGCAAGATTAAGTCAGTCGTTTGTGAGAGGTGCTTAGCTGTCGCGTTGCATCGCGTGCCAGACCTGTCACTTCCTCTGCAAAAACACAACCAGAACCCGCACACCTCCCACCTCACTGACCACCAGAAGAACCAGTTCTTGCTATTCAGTGATGTGTGTCACTGGTAAGGACACCATTTCTTCTGACCTCTGGTGAGGTCTAACACAGCCAGCGGCAGTCACGATATTCTCATGTAATGTAAAGGGGTGCAACACTTGTCTTTATTTCTGCTCTGTTTTGTTTTATGGAACTGTTCTTTTCCTTTCCAGATCGGAGCATGTGGCTACATTGAGTCGTTAATTAAGAATAGTTGCTGGTTGATTCAGGCATTTAGCCTGGCTTGTACGGTTAAAGGTTACCGTATTCGTAAGTACAGCTCATTTTTCTTCCTGATTTTCTATAATCAACTTCAAGTTCTTCTACCATATTTCAGTTGTGCCCCCTCCTGCCATACTACCTTGTGAAAATATCACACCTGTAAGTGCCGTTGATACAGCTTGGTCCTGTAGCAAGAAAGAACATTGAAAGCATTTCATAGAACCAAAGGCGACGCGTATAGCGAGAGAACTATCAACACCCGCCACAACCAGCACTTGCTGCCGATGAGCGATGTGGTGATACCAGCGCTTAACGCGGCTTCCCTGTATATGCAGGTGGTGTGGTTTAACTGTACAACTCGAGCTGAAACGTTAGCTCACCGTCGCTGCAAGGAGAGGGCCCCTTTTCCCAGCCACAGACTCGCACTCCTCCCTGTGCGCCAGGTCTTACGTGGCTGGCTCCGAGGGTAAAGCACTGCCTTACCCCCGGCCCCGAGGGTAAACCAGTTCAGCTCACTGAAATGGCAAGAGGCTAAGCCAGCATCAAGGTGGTACATTTTTGCAGGAGCAGTGAGTTTAGGCCTTTTTTTTAACTATTATTGTCATGTTTGTGGTGATAACAGGATGGGGATGTATGTGGTTGGAGGTGAAAGAAGGGAGGACTAAAGTCTGGAGAGTAAGACAGGTGGAGATGAAGGAGATGTTAATGTGGCTCCGCTTGTCCTGTCATGCTGGATTGGTGGTTTGAAAACACCTACATTTTTTTCAGTGGTTTTTTGATGAATTTAAAGATCTCTTCTGTCCTAGTGAATCTGCAGCAAGGTTCTTACTTCCTGTCTTCATGTCTGATCCTAGTGAGTGGGGAGAAGGGGAAAAGAAAGGAAATAAAGATGCAAATTCACAAGTAGTTCTTGTACTATCAAAACTTTTTGAACAGTAACAGAAACTTAGACACAGGTTTCTGACTCCCCAGGGGGTGGGCACAGAAGGCTTTGAAGCTCTTGGAGCTTGACTTTCCAAACCTATCAGAATGACTTGCTTGATTGTAAAGTCAGCTTCAAGCCAGAATCTGTCCCTTGAGTCCTTCTGCTCCCTTCTCTAGGGCAGCATAGGCCATTCAGTTTATAGTCCAGCTCCACAAACCCCAGTGTTAAGTTTTTAATATCCCCAAGAGAACTGGCTTTTAGAGAATAAAGAAAGGAAGGAAGAAAGAAAGAAATAGCCCAAGCCAAAATCTAGAGGTAGGAGGAATGGGATTTCCTCTCTGCCTGTCTCCTCCAACTCCAAAGGAAGCAGTTTTGTGGTTTCAAATATTTTTTCCCTTATGCAATGGGAAGAAACATTGAACTGAGTTGTGGAGAGGCAAAATAAAAATATTAGGTGGTGGCAGTCAAAAAACAATTCTGATAAAAATAAAACACTTCTTTCTCTGAATAGAAAAATGAAACAAAAATTAACTCTGAAATTAAAAAAAAAAATTGAAAGGTGCCATTTTAGAAAATGCTGAAATCAAATATTTCAGGCTAACAAAAAATACTTCTTTCATGCTCTTTGTTTTCAAGTACTTATTAGGATGGGGTAGATCTGTTTGCAAATGGTTCACTCTTGGTGAATTCTCACTTTCCGTGGGTTATTACCTTGTTGAAATCTTCCCATGTGCTGTGAAAGAAAATATGGTCTGCTTCAAATGGGAATGCACGTCTGTTCTCTTAAGAAAAAATCTTAATTAATTACCTCATTTCAAATAATTTCAAAGGCTCAGATTATTTAATTGATTAGACATTGTAACAGAATTTTTAGTACAACACTCCTTATGCTGATGGTGTCCTTTTCCAGCAACCAACAACCAAGATTGTAAACTGCCCAGTGGAGAAGCAGGGATCATTTGGGACAGTATATGTTTTGCTTTCCTGCTGCTGCAACGAAGAGTCTTCATGAGTTACTACTTCCTGCATGTGGTTGCAGATATAAAAGCTTCTCAGATCCTGGCGTCAAGGTAACATAAAGTTTTAAAAAATTAAATGATGCAGATCAGGTGTCTCATGGCTGTGGTACTTACTTGTTTATGATAGGTAGGACCAAATGAGTCCTTTAACTTTGGTGTAAACAATCCGTGCTAAATTCATAATCGTAAACCCAAGTCTGACAAAGCACAAGTGAGAAAACAAATAAATTGAGAATCTGACAGAAATTAAACCACCTTTCCTACCAAACACCGTCTGCAGTTCTCATAGCCCTTAGTAAAAGCTGTGAAAACCGACGTGTGTGGCAGCATTCTCTCAACACAGAATCACAGACTGGTGTGGGTTGAAGGGACGTTCCAAGCTCACCCAGTCCAAGCCCCTGCAGGGAGCAGGGACATCTGCACCCAGAGCAGGGGGCTCAGAGCCCCAAGGGCCAACCTGACCTGCCATGGGGCCAGCCATGGGGCTGCTCCCACCTCTGTGGGTGGACTGGGCCAGGCTCTCACACCCTCACAGGGAAGAAGAGTCGATATCTGTACATCAGTACGTATGAGAGTGAATGCCAGAGTTTCTAAGCCCTGGAAAGAATGGCCAAGACATGACTGGGACCTCTGATCAACTGACCTGGGCCAGGCTCTCACACCCTCACAGGGAAGAAGAGTCGATATCTGTACATCAGTACGTATGAGAGTGAATGCCAGAGTTTCTAAGCCCTGGAAAGAATGGCCAAGACATGACTGGGACCTCTGATCAACGAGTCCGTTACATCTCTAATGAAATGGAGAAGCCATATTCTTCTGGCACACCAGAAACTGGCTCAAGGATTTGTGTCATCAGACTGAAAGCACTTTAGTGTTCAGAGGGTAAAGTGAAGCTGAAGCTGTGCTCATCATGGCCCTGGATTAATCTGGACTTTGCTCACAACTTCCCGGGGGCTGAGGCAGAAGAAGTCCTAAATTGTCCTTGAAGTCACCCATATTCTGTGTTCCTGAGGACTGGAAACTGAATTCCTTGAACAGCTGCTTGAGGAACTTATAGGCTAAGTGGAGACCTTATAGGCTAAGCATTTACCCCCAGATCTTGACATGATTGACCGTAGACAGATCAGTATTCTGGAGTAATTGATTATTTCTTTCAGGCCTTGGATTAGTTTTGTTTTATGCAGATGAGGTCATGTACGGAGGGAACACAGAGTTCTCTGAGATTAGCTGGCATAAGGAAAACTTAAAAACATTAAATACTTCTCATTTTTCCTTTCTCCCATCCCCATTTCTGCTGTAGGGGTGCTGAGCTTTTCCAGGCTACAATTGTCAAGGCTGTAAAGGCAAGAATCGAAGAGGAAAAAAAGTCAATGGATCAACTGAAAAGACAGTATGTATTTAATGTATTTGTGTATACATACACACCTGCATGTATTTCACTGATTCTTGGTATTTATCTTCTTTTGTACCTTCTTTTGTAGAAATGCTGAGTATGTTTTGAAGTATGATTTTGCTCTCTGGGCATTCAGATCTTAGATATTCCAATATCATGTAGTTTCAGTGTCATCTTTTCCGAAAAAGACAACATGCTGCAGAATCTAAACTTCCATTTCGACACAGAATTACATTTTTAGGACCAAAGACTGTGGGGCTAATGTAAAGAATCAGAGTGGAATGCACTGACTGACCTGCTCCTCAGGGAGCCTCAAGGTGTAATGGAGATGTTTCCTATAAATCCAGAGGGAAGATGTGGATCCTCCTGCTTATGCTGAAGATTTTTCCAAACCCTAGAAGTCCAATGATGACAGGTTAAGAAGATCAGCTTTTAAGTGTCTCTCAGCAGAGCATCATAGCGACCATATAATCTTCTCTTTACGAGATGATCTGTATCTGTGCCGTATCTTTTTCTCTGCTAGAAGTCCACCTCAGCTGTAGCTTTGGGTTATCCCATTTCGTGTAGGATGAATGCGTGCAATGCAGATGAAATACGGAGGGAAAAATACACCTTTTCTGCCCTTTGTTTCCTTCCAGTCACTGTCCTGCTGTTCTCTCTGTTTGTCTCTCCCCATCTCTTAGAAGAGTAGGGCAATGAAATGCAACCCCCGTGTGAAAGTGATGAAAAGGGCAGGCAGATTATTAGTGGGAAGTGCCACATTAACCCTCTCACTTGAAGGTGCAAGTCTAGGTGGTTAGAAGATAGGAGACACAGGAACTGGGTTAAAAAACCCAGAAACCGGAACAGCAGTGGGTCCAGTGAGGGAAGCTGTAGTTAAGAGCTGCCTGAATAGCCTGAAGTCACTGTGGGCTGAGGATGCTGAGTAACATCCTGGCCCTGCTGCAGGGGATGACAATATTCTCATTGGCTTGACCGTTATGAGGATTTTGTTCTGTGTATCTGTATTCCTGGTAACATTTCCTGGATGCCTGTTGTTTCTGTTTCATTTGTGGTTCCTCCTCTAGTGTTTGAGTGCAAAATGTGTATGTTTACCTTCACTGAAAATATTTGCATTCTGCTTAAGTGGCTAGGAGATCCTTCCTCTTTATACAACCAGTAAGGCACTCTGCTTCCTAACCAGAGGTCAAAGCCCACTCCTGACAGCTTCTTCCACGCCTCCGTAACTGAAGGAGCATCAGAAGGCTGCAGGGGTTGTGCTCCCTACCTGCATGCCCCGGGTTTCCTACCAGGTGATATATTGGGCTGTTGAGGTGCTGCTCTGTGCTTGAATCAATCCATCTTACCCAACTGACAGGTTGTGCCTGTCCTGGAAATCATTTTTTCCATTAGTTCTTCAGAGTTTAAGATCAAGGAGATGGTACAGCTTGTGGTAATGCCACAGCTAACCTATGTTTCTCTAAAAATTACTGATTTATATTTGCAGGACACCTGACTTCAACAGAGGGAGCTTGTTTTATTTTATTCAGTAATGTCCATCAGTACTTCATGGAGTTTAGGCTGATGAGGATGAAGAGAACTGTCAGCATGGCTAGAAGTTTTGAACAACCAAGTTGTCTTGACTGACATATTGTAACTTCAGCAGCAGATAAATGATAGGGGAAAAAATCTCATCACCTGCTGAATACCAGCTGAGATGAAAGAGCTTTTCCCTCTCTAGTGGGTGGTTTGCTCCTAACAAATGGACGGATTAATAGAAGTATTGAAGGGCATTTTGATCACTGAAGTTAGTGACTCATTTGCTTCTAATCCAAGTGTATTGAAAGAACTTAGTCCTCTTGATTTCAATTTTGGTTTACTACCGTTTTTCAAACTGTGAAAACTTGGAGGTCTTCGAAGACCAGATTGCGCTAACTGTACAGGATTGCAAGAAGGAGAATTGGAGGCTTGCCTACATCTGGACAAACCTGAAGCAGTTTAAGTGTTCTATATTTCCAGATGTGGGACAAATGAGACCGTAAATGGTGAAGTTGTAGCACAAACAGTGCAGAAACAGCCACATCCCTGGTTCAGAGTGACAAGTTTTGGGAAAACCTCTGCATTAGGCAGAAGTTCTTTGATTTTTAAATGATAATAAAATAATTGAGGGGAATAGGTAAACCCAGGCAACCCAGCTCTCCCTGATTAGTGAGTGAACATCTAGGCTTGACCTTTCCAGCCAGCCCTTTCAGAGCCATCTAACTCCTTATGGTTACAGACAATTGTGCAATGGATGTTTCCTTTAGAGGTGTTGGAGAGCGTGTGTGTGTGAGAGTCTGGCTGTGTTTAACACTCCGTTTTCAGGGTGGGTCAAAAAGGGTGATGGCGTGAATCTAAGAAGTTTCTTCCTTTTGCTAGAATGGATCGCATCAAAGCCAGGCAGCAAAAATACAAGAAGGGTAAAGAGCGGATGCTCAGCATGACCCAGGAGTCCTCAGAGGGGCCGGAGATTCGGAATGTTTCTGAAGAAGACGACGAAGGTACCATTAGCCGTTGTTGTGCCATAATTGCAGTTGAGCGCTAAGGACCTGGTAGACCTAATAGTTGGACAAGTGATAAATTGTTCTTCAAAACTGTCAGCACTTAACAAAGTTATGAGCTGGGTACCAGTTCAGAGCTTGATTCAGCAAGAAATATTTTACTGCGAGAAGGTTTAGACGGAATGGTTTGCTTTGGGGTTACTTTTGGTGAACTTGAGGCTGTTGGTGAAGAGCTGAGTAGCAGCAGAGGTTTGTTTTGACCTAAGTCATTATCTATAAACCACAGTGGTGCAAATAGGCAGCATCCGCATTTCTCTGGATGCTGTGGGGGTTTTTTCTGTCGCTGAAATATTTGTGAACTTTTAAATGTTGTTTAAAACATCAGAACAAATAAAACAATACCTATCTAGTGCCACGTTTCTAGCACTGACTTGGGATCAGTGCTTGCTGGATTTGAGATTTTTGGAGCCTGAAATGTAAGGGGATTTGAGAGGAGGGAAAATATTTTCTTCTTGAAATTACAGTCAGCTAGAACTGTAGGTTTTAAAACACAAAACAACATTTTGGCTGTTGTAGAGTAGAACGTTGTTTTAACTGCTGCATAAGCCAGAGTATTTCTGCTTTAGTGATCACGCTTCTGAGTGATTTTTAATATTGAATGTGTTCAGTAGATCTGACGTCTGATGTGCTCAGGAAATTTTAGCTCTTTTGAGAGAAATTAAAAATTATTAATCGGTGTAAGAAACATGTTTCTCATTTTGTAAAATTAATATTTGGACATATTTTATTTTAGGAGAAGCAGACAAAGAGAAAGCCAAGGGCAAAAAAAAGCTGTGGTGGCGGCCTTGGGTTGATCATGCTTCCAGTAGGTTTTCTCAATCATCTTACAAATACGTGGATTTAACCCTTATATCCTTGACCAGAATGAAGGCATTCCCATGACCTGTTTGTTTTATGCCTGATTTTATGATTGTGACTTAATAGAAGGCTTGGGTTTGGTTTGGTTTTTTTTTTTTTTTTTTTTTTTTTTTTTTTTTTTTTTTTTTTTTTTTTTTTTTTTTTTTTTTTTTTTTTTTCGTAGCGAATGATTTCTGCTGCCAAATCTTCAAAGAGTGAATTTAACCATATTTTGAACTTCTGTCTGTTGGAAGCGTAGCTCATGATACTTCGGGCATCCTTAGTAAAGTATCAGATCAGATAAACGTGACAAAAAAGAGTGTATTTTGGCCTCAAAAGTCTCAACTCCCCACTCCTGCAAAGCACAATATAGTTAAAAATGTGAAGGTTTGCCAATGCATTCTAAGTTTAGTCATAATTTCTTTTTCGTATACACACATCATACATCTTTTTTTATGGTTCATCAGCCATTCCGCTGTCAGCTGTAGAAACCCGCAGTAAGGCAGCAAAAGTATTCGCAGGACTAGGCTGTGCAGAGCTCAGCTGAATCTCTCTGATCACACTCTAATGTACTTTTCATGCCAGTTGTTTTGATATTTCCTTTTTTTGTTTGTTAATCTGAGAGCAAAAATATGTTCAGCCTTGTGCACAGGAAGTTATTAACCTGTATCACTCAAATCATTGTTGTATTGTGATATTTTAATTTATTTGTAGCCTGGTCTGGGCATACAACAGAGTTCTTCCCTATATATTTAAAAAATATTCCACTAGGGCACTGATCGGAGTTAAATACAAATGTCTACATTGTGCCTGGCCACGCAGTTTAAGTGTTACTCTGAGTCATATTTCTACACCTCTAGGTACTTCTTCATTTGCCTCTGTGCATTCGTTAATACCGCCAGCATACCTCTCTTTGCCAACAGCGTTTCACGGAATGTCATATGCTTATTTCTATCAAGTCACAAGTAAGCTGTGCCTCTTTTTCTTTCCTAAAGGGCACACTGCCACTTTAGAGAGACCTATCCCTTTTCAAAAGTCTGATGAAAATAAACTTCTCGCCCTGTAGTTTCATGAAGAACAACAATGACAAAAACAATAAAAACTACAATTTGCAAGTTTTTACTGTAGCCTTTCGAGCTACAGTGATGTTGAAGGAATGGGATATGGTCTCTTGTTTATTCACCACTGGTTTTGTAATACAAGAACTGCTCAAAGAGAGCCGTTGACTTTGGCTTTTACTTATTTCACCCTCATTATTTAACGTTCTTCGGTGGCTACTTGCGTTTCGGTATTTCAACAGTGAGCATTCTTGAAATTATTTACCGCAATAATGCAAAACCTTGTGGGAAGCATCACAGCCCCTGATCCTGCAAACAAGGGGCGCCTGCCTTGGTGCTTGAGTCCGCGCTCACCGCCACGCTCACTCGCTGATGGCACTGACAGTAGGTGTTCCCACGTAGGCAAACAGACTAGAGATAGATAGAGCGGTGTTACCCCTCCATCCGTTTTGAAACACTGCTGTGACAGCAGCGTTCTGCTGCACGTGGCTGTTCACCTCACTAAGTGAATTTGTGGCTCCAGCTCTAAATGTGTATGTGTTGAAGTTGCTCAAGCTTGAAGTTTTATGCCAATTCTGATGTTTATGTTTTATTTTTATCAGTATTTTTATACCACTTGTTGTAATTTTATTATACTGAAAGATACCTCGTTTTGTATACCATAGGAGTTAAAACAGAGTCATAAATTTGGGTCCAGATAGACCAGACAGGAGCCATCAGGACGGGCTTCCTCATGGATGCTCGCTCCCACTCTCCCTTTCAGGGAGGTGCAGTTCCTCCAGTGCCTGTGGATTATTTATGGAGCCCCACGAAGATCAGCAGGAGTTAGGGCCACGTGCTTCAGGATCCTCAGCTTCTCCTGTGGCACAGAGTTGTGCCTGATGCGTAGTGCAAAAGCTGGTGCTTGCAGCTGTCCTGGGGAGCTCTTTCCCCCTGGGCACAAGCAGATGGTGAGATTATGCCGACTTCTCCTGCATGGTGCCCCTTCTTACTCCTCCATTCCACCTCGCAAGGAAAGCCCGCAAGTCCCTTCTCTCAGTAGAATAAAGTCACATTTTGCTGTAGGAAAGGGGTCCCTCAAGTCCAGTCTGGCCATGAATTACCTTACGAGTAAAATTTGGTCTCTTTAGAAATCCCTGTAGGTGATGAACACACTTCTTACTCCATTTTGATGTGTGCAAGAACGCATTATTGCTATTCAATCATACCTCCTTCTTCAGTTGTAAAGGAGACGTAGCTGCTACCATACGGGGTCCCCTCAGATACACTTGAACCTAGAAATTTTGGAGGAAGACCACTGTAGATTTGCTCAGGCATTCCACATCTGGCTGTGCGCTACCCTGAGCCTTTAAAGAGCTGCACTGCGGTAGAGGTTTCCCCTAGATATCAGACCTTATCCTGCTGATCTTCTGTGTGGACAATTTCTGTTGCTGACTACAAGATGCTTTTTTATGGAAGAGAACTGTGGGCTACTGGCTCTTAAACTGCATTCATCTCTTTAAAGCATTTTAAGTGGACAAACTTAGATGGCCCTGTACCAAATAATTAGTTTCCTTGATGCAAGAAGCTTCCAAACTTCCTTTTCACCTCAGTTCAGCAATCAGAACTGCTGAAGTGGACTCTCTGTCCCTCTGCAGGGCGTTCATTGATGTTAAAAGTCCTAAGTAGGCACATGAGGCACAAAATTCCCTCTGTGATGAGGGAGTTTTAGATGCAGAAGTTATGATTCGACAGAGTTCTGGCAGATTTCACAGTGTGCTTGCCCTGAGGTTTCTCCGGTAGTTATGTGTGGTCATCTTTGCGCAGAGGATCTGGGTGGAATTCAAGGTATGATTGAATTAAAGCAATTGTTACTTTTCCAGAAACCTAAAATGAGGGTTAAATACCATTTTCAATATAAATATGTATCGCTCCATATATCCAGATTTTGTGACATTTCATCTGAGTAACTGTTCCTTTTGGTATTTCAGCTTAAGTGTGGAAATTATTTACCAGTTTTCACTGCTGAATGTAACGCTGATTTTGGTTTTTCTCGTGCTCATTACCTTATTTTTCATTTCTTTTGTTTCCCTTGTCCCTTCATGTAGGCCTGTTACCATCTGAGAAATAAAAACATTGCTTCTGTTCAAGGATATAAGGCCTAGCTTATTCACTGTGCATCCGTACTGTATCAAGGCTTCAGAATCTTTCTGAATCCATGGGCAAAAAATTTGCGATCACGTTAGAATCCAAGTGATTAGTTTTAAAGAAACCAAGGTTTTCCATTACCTCATCAAAGCTTTAATGTTTGAAGAAAGCGTTAACTAATTCCATCCCATTCCATAGTTTAAAGGATGCCTCAGTGTTTTATTGAGAAGTTCTGGATTTTTTTTGTCCAGTGCTACTGTTCGTGTAAATTAATTTACTCACCTGCTGGGTTTTTCTTACTCCCTCAGATAACCACCAGTTCCTAATTAATTTAGACTTAACTGCCATTTTTTTTCTAAAAAATGTAACCTAGTAAGTTGATCTACTTAGAGATTTTTCTTTCCATCTTCTTTTCACGGTGATATTTTCCTTAGTTCTTATGTAGTTCTCATTCATGCCCAAAGTATCGCAGACTAACATCATATAAGTTGCCCGAGACCTTTTCATCTCTTGCTTCTTCTCTGTTTTCACCTCTCCTGGTTACAAATTTTTAAATGACTGACTGGCTGTTCATAGGTCTCGGGGCAGTTGAGAATAGAACTTTTCAGAAAAATAAGAAAATATTTTGTTTCACTTAGTGGTCAGAAGTGGAAATTATTATTTGTTTGAGACGGATAGTGAAGAGGAAGAGGAAGAGGAGAAAAAAGAAGAGGAGGAGCCTCGAAAAAAATCTGCATTTCAGGTACTTTATGGTAATTTGCTTTCTAGTTGACATCTGGGGAAAAAAAAGTGGGCTTCTCATAACACAGACACTAGTGTTAAAGTAGCCAGTACATCTAAAGTAGACCTGAAAAGTATTAGAAATGAAATTTCTTGACAATTTAAAAAGCAAGTTCGCCTGTTTTAAGCACTGCCAAATTCCCACAGGAACTATAGGGAAATCATATTTTCATTTATGCCTGAGGAAAACAAAAATACAAGACCACAGGTTAAGAACTGGAGCTTTATTCTTTCTGCTTAGCCATAAAGACAAGCGAGGAAGCTGACACCCCCGGCACTGTTGTGCCATGCTTCAGTGGTTTTCTGGTTTTGAGTAGCTTTCATCATTCCGTGAAGAAATGATCAGCAAAATAAGCGCCTTTTCAGGGGAAAGAATACATACTTTAATTTTTTTTATTTTAAAAAATATGTATTATAGTTTATATAATATTATATTTTAAATAGATCCTTGGGTTATAAAGAGCTTTACGTTTAAAATTACAAAAGAAGAGCAAGAAGAACACATCACCTTCTCTCCTTTCCAAGAATATCCTAACTGATATGTTTGCATTTTAAGACAGGCTATGGTGAAGAAAGAGGCTACTGTAGCGTTAAAAAGATAAGCTGAGCTTTCCGAACTGGGCTCCTACGTGTAGTCTGGTTGATGTTAGGCAGTACCAGGTATTGAATCCACTGGCTTAAATGAAGAACTTGGGTGAAGAATTTAGTGAAATACTCATCCATATAGGATGGCTTTAGTCCTCAGTTTCTCGGCCCAAGCAAGAGCAAGAAACTGCTCTTCCCTTCCTTACACCTCTAGCTTTCAGCCAAATCTTCCCAGACAACGTGACTGAATTACAAGAAGAAATATTTCCTTTATGTCAAGAATACAATGTGGCTTTAGTTTACGTACTTACGTTATTTTACCAACTGATTACATTTGTTAAACTGCCTGCATGGTAATAACATGGTAAGACTTTTTTCCCCGACCTTAAAAAGGCAAAACAAATCTGGATAAAAAAATACTGTGACAAGTAAGTTTTATTTTCCATTATTTAAACTAATTTTTTTATTATATTTTGTATTTAACTCAGCTCAGACCATAAAAATGACTCATGAATTTCTAGATCATTTTTCTTTCTGGTTTTCATGCAGGTGTAGAGGAAAGTTTGCATTCTTGTTTCTGCTGATTTTTAAAAAAAATTGGTGACAACATTTTGTTCAGATGTGCCGGTGCCAAGCACTGAGATTTTAAAGAGTTCTAAACTTGAGGTCAGACGCTAATAAGATTCTTTCATCTCTCTGAGTTTTGGGTTTTTTGGTCTTTTGGTCTTATTTTCTAAAGCTCAGTCCTGAAACTGTTAATCTGAGGATGGAGGATCCGGCCTTTATTTCAAAACTCTGGTCCGATGGTCTGTAGGTGACCAGTTCTGCCATACGCACAACACGAAGACGTTGGATGGCTTTATGTAGGAGGGGAGTTGTATAGCACAGGAAATTGGGTTTTTTCATTAAAAGCTTGGTCATCATTTGGTCATCATACCTTATTCACCTTCCCATGCACGTGGTCTTCATAAAAATACTAGAGAAGTGAACTTTGTTATTCAGCCTGCTAAAGAATTGGGTTTAATTGTTGATTTCCTTTTAGTGTAAGTTTTCTTTTAGTGTGCATTAGTCACTTCAAGGGTTAACCTGGAGGTTTTATTTAGTAGTGAATGCAGGCAGATAAGAATCATGTTATTGAAATTTTATTGTGAACATCACGAATAATCTCTTTTCATATTGGAGTCTGAATGTAAATTCATACCTAATAATCTAGATGCCTTTTATTAATGTTTTCTTCTTCTCTACTAACTGCTCTTGCTTTGTCCTTCTTTATAGAGAGCTATTGGGAAATTCGCTTCAGCCATTTTAGCCTTGCCAAAGTCTGTCATTAAACTACCCAAAACTATTCTGCAGTATTTAATCAAAGCAGGAAAGGTACTTGATGTTTTGTGAGTGCGCCATCTGTGACCCATCCCATAGTTCCTGATTAGCGTAGACCCCTGTCCTCGTCTGCATTTTTCCTCTTATGTGAATGATTAAAAGAAATAATGACAGCCAAAGGTCTGTGACCCATCCCATAGTTCCTGATGTAGCGTAGACCCCTGCCCTCGTCTGCATTTTTCCTCTCATATGAATGATTAAAAGAAATAATGACAGCCAAAGCTTCATTCCTGGTAAATGCGAC
The DNA here is from genome assembly GCF_000710305.1 of Buceros rhinoceros silvestris. Classification (NCBI taxonomy): domain Eukaryota; kingdom Metazoa; phylum Chordata; class Aves; order Bucerotiformes; family Bucerotidae; genus Buceros; species Buceros rhinoceros. The sequence goes on from NW_010397166.1 coordinate 46,843, forward strand.
ACGCTTCACACTTTTGGAGTGGTCAAGCCGCAAGAAAAGTGCTCTATCTGTGTTTAAGTGCAACCCTGGAGAGAAAATGCAGACTCAAATTCTCATTTTCTTCTTACTCTGCTGTACAAGATGGTCTCACCAAGTTGCATGTATCTCATGGGCACCGTGGTAACTGATCTCAGAAAGCTGGTAAAGGGTTTGTAAAACACGCATTCTGCTCTAAACCTCTTTTTAGCTCTCTTTTTTTCTGGCAGTCATTGTCATAAGAAAGATTTGTGCCTCTTCTTTCTTGTCCTCCTTGAACACATTCAGCATTTCCTACCCTTGAGCACTTTTTACCCTCCATATACACAACGTGGTATTTGTCAGGAGTGAGTGGTACAGACTGAGCGTACCAGCTCCAAAGCCTAAAAGATGCTGCGTTTAATGTTGACCCAGTGGTAAAAATCTGAAGTAATACATATGGATGCACTCAAGCAGCTCTTAAAATACCCACTGCTCAGCAGCCTAAGTAGTTACATTGAATGTATTAATCATATGCCCTTCATTAGAAAAGCATTTTCTCATTTACTAATTAGAAATTAGTAATTCTAATACTACAGAGCAAAGAGAAACCAGTGCCTCTGATCCCACAGGTTTTCTCATGCAGTGGTTGTTTTGGACAAGTAAGACATACAAAAATGAATGTAGAGACCTCGAGAGATCTGGAAGAGGACCTTCTTATCCACAGTACCAGAATAATTCCTCTCCATCATTTTATACATTCACAAAACACAAAATACAAAAGTATTTTTCCCTTTTAAATTCATTAAGTCAGTTTGTCAGATGTAAAAAAAAAAAATTGGGTGTCACGTTCCAAAGCAATTTGCGTGTGTAAAATTTAAAGATATAAATAAACCAAATAGAAACTTTACCATTCTCCCCTCTGAGGGGCCGTTCCAGCTTCGCTGAGATACACGTGTGTTTCCGTCGCCATCTGCATGCTCGTCTGGGGAATTAAAAGGGCTGGTTTGTTACCGTGCTTTATTTTCACCCTCTTGCCTGCATGTGTGTGCTTGCCTGTCCTGTCTCTGCCACCAGCCTGCGTTGCTTAAAAGTAGAAAAGAATCCGGTGCCAACTGAAGACAAGATCCATTTTTCAATGAAATCCGTGAAAGGAGCATCTCTCATCCTACAGAGCTGTGGAGGAGATGCAGTTACATTAGTTTCTGTCATTCATGTTTTAGAGGGAAAACAGATTAAGAGTGTTACCGCTTCTTTTCTGTAACCTTCCCACAGCTTGAGCTTTATTTTTTTTCCACTTCTATAGCATTTATAAATATTTTGAGCCAATTCCATGCGTCATGTAGTCACACAGGTCAACAGACTGTTGATCTGAGTGAGTGCTGCGGGCAGGCTTTGGCCCCATGTAATCCCCTCGAGAGATCGGTAAGTATTAGTGTCTTCACTAGTGGAAAAACAGCAGCAGGAGGATTCGTGAGTGACTTATCTGAAGGAACAAAGGGAGCCGTTGTCAAAATCAGGATGAAATTGGAGGAATTGGGACTGTGCATAGATGGCAAAGCTCTCAATGTTCCACTGGGATCTGCACTGGCAAAAAAGTACCTAAAGCATGAAAAATGTACCGATACCTATGCTGAGATATCGCCACATCTTTTGATGCTTTAGTTAGCTGCTTGCAGCATTTCGTCTTGAAGTTTCTATTACTCTGTCTCTGAGATAAAGTAGAAATACTGAATTAAATGGAGAGATTCGGGTGAAGTAGCCCATATGCACAACAGGGTATTAATTCCCCAAATTCAGAGCACGGATTTCTGTGGGTTCTAATGAAACTTGGTTCACCCGCAAGTGTTTTCACTTTTGGTTTCATGCTTGCAAAAATAGCGCATGAAAACTCAGCAGATCTGCAGGGGAGGTGTTTGATTTGGGATTCAAAATATTTCCTTACCCCTGCAGATGTGAATGTGTTTACTCAAACTGCATAGTCCCGCTTGTGGCTTATTCTGGGGCTTATTCTCAAAACACGAAGAACCTTGGAATAAATGGCTTTGTTCCTTCCAGTTTGTTTATCAGGCCTGGATTACTGACCCTAAAACAGCACTACGACAGAGGCGCAAGGAGAAGAAGGGTTTTGGCAAAGAGGAGAAGCGAAGGCGAAAAGGGTCTGGGGATGGTAGGTAGAGGGTTTTATTTAAAAATAAAAGATGGGATGTTGACTACCTTGCCTGTTGGTCCTGGAAGTGAAAGGCAGCTGAGTTTTAGAGGGGCAAGTTCTGGCTAGGAACTGGAAACACGGCCCCAGCCCACAGCCCTTTCACTGCCTCACCTCATAAAAAGGTTTGTCTTACTCCCCAGGTTTTTCTAGGGTTCCTCAGAGTCTTTTATTTTGATGATAGATTCATGTGCGTTCCCAGGGAACATTTTGCATTTGACAGATGCAGGTTTTGTGCTGAAGAACTACTTCATGAGGAAGTTCCTGAAGAGCTGCAGTTCAGGTGAAGCTGTAAGAAAAACCCAATGAAAAAGCCACATATTATTTCTCATTGCTGCGCTTCCTATTTTGTTCCCTAAAGAATCTTGAGTTGGTACGTGGGAAAGAATATAAAGAGAAGTATTTCCCTTTCCATGCTGTACTCACTGAGGAACCCAGACATCCATGAACCTCGAAGTTCGCAGTGAATTCAGCCGGAGTTGCTGGCTATTAGAAGGACAGCCATTTGTCCTTCGTTCTGCCTGCTGCCCTACGTCACTCTTTGGCTACAGGCCTAAATAAAAGCACGTGGTAGTTTCAAACCAACTCTGCTGCTTCGTTTCAACCTGAAGGTCCCACTCAATGCGTTGCGGTTTGCTGGGTCAGAGGCGGGAGAAGATCAGAGCGGTGATCAGGTTGCCCTTTGCAGAAGCTGAAGAAATGACCTTGAGTGTGAGTCAGTGGAGGGTGAAGCTGCTGAAGGTTGGAAGAGGTGTAACTGAGAGATTGCCCGCATTTTACACCAAGAGATGATCTTGCTTATCTAGTAAGAAAGTGCCACTACAAATTACAAGAGAGGGGCGGTCATCCATGGACACCTTCATTGACAGGGTTGTCCCATCACTGAGTCTTTTAGAAATGGAAATGTGCTTTCTGGTGGTAGGTGAGGAAGCAGTCACTACCGCTTAGTAACTAGCATTTTCTAGCTTGAATAGCATTTACACCCCCACTACTATAGGTGTAACACCGTTTCACTCGTTGTTCTCAATAGATGGTGCTGATGCCGACTGCGAAGACAGCGAAGAGGAACCTGTCAAGAAGAAATCTGATGGACCAGGTATGAAGGCAGGAAGAGGGTTTCTCTGCTGTTACATTGCAGTTGTGACTGGTGGCATATCACAGGGAGAGCGTCACAGTCATTCTGGGCTTGAATAAAATCCACAGAATTCACTCTAACCTCTGCAGTGGGAACTTCCAAACTACCTTCAGGTTTGCAGTTACCAAATTTACAAGTCCTGAGCATGGGAACTTATACTCCTGGACTATTAGCTGCTACTACTCATTCTTTATACCCTTCAGTAAATACATCTGCAGGCTCAGACTTAATCACTTGCTGTATATTTTACTTAAAGAACAACTTACACCTAAGGTTAGCTCCTAATTCAGATTGCTTCCAGCCCTGTGTTAAAATCTGGATCGCGTTTGAATGTCTGAAATTATTAGTACAAAGACCTCGTGTTCTTCCCGTGTGTTTTAGCAAGGTGAAGATAATGCTTTTGCTTGGTACTCACCCATTCAGCGAGGTGAAATGATCTCTAACAAACCGGGATTTTCCTGATCTTACCCATTCTCGTTCATAATCAGGCTTAAGGATGCTCTGCACAGCAGAAGAGGCAGCAGTTTGCACAATCTTGCCCATATTAAAAGATTTCCTGCAAAGAAGTGTAATAGCTCATAAACCTAAGCTGGGCTCCCTGTTCTAACTGGAGTAAAAGAAGAAAACTGCATGTAATTTGTTTCTCAGTGGAGAGTAGAGTCTCAAATAAACCCCTTGCATGGCTAAAGGGGGTTTTGGTGAGGCTTGGGGGGCTTTTTTCTTTATTACTTCCCGATGAGGCAGTTACCTGTGTTAAAGCAGTGAAGCGAGTCACTCAAACACATCTCTGGGGAAATACTGTCAGTGCTACAAGGGAGTTAG
>NW_010397166.1:51088-53522 GCF_000710305.1 Buceros rhinoceros silvestris
AAGAGAAGCTTTATAATTCATTTATATCGTACACAGTCAATTTAAGACGCTTTATATTTTGGGGGAAATACTTTGAGCATTCCTAGGTAAAATTGGTTAAAGAAGGTGATCGGAAAAATTAGATGGTCATTTTTAATGAAGCATTTGTAATCATTGTTAACCTTAGATCAAATCCTGTCTCACGCTCTCAGGCAGAGAGGAGCCTTCTCTGCATTTGACCCTGTAAGTTAGAATAACAGTCTCTGCAGAAAGTAAATATTTGTTTCCCTTCTTGAAGATGTTTAGATGCAATCGATCCCCAAAAGATTATTTTTAAAAAGTCTTGGAGAACAGTAAAGCTGCCAGATCTGCTACAGCATCATTAAAAATGTACATGAAATCGCCTCCATCCCAGAGAGAAAACCGAGCTTTCAGATTAGACTGGAAGTGCTTGGCAAAGCGCTGTGGTGGCACTACGGCGTGCCAGTGGGAGTCGGTGATAAAGATAATTTAAACCTGAGAGCAGAAATTATATACTAGAGCAGAGAGTGTGGGTTAAAAGAGAACACTTACATGTTGCATGTTTTTGTGTATGAGTGCTACTTCTTCTTTTAACCTATTTGTAGTAGTATCTGGAATCCAGAGGACATGGATGTTCCTTGAAGTAGAAACAGCCTTATATTTAATTTCCAATGGCAAGATTTCCTTAGCTTCAAGACCTACACGTTGAAATATAGAGTGAATAAAATTCAAGTATAGAATCATAGAATTTGGTTTGGAAGGGACCTTTAAAGTTCACCCAGTCCAACCCCCTGCAGGGAGCAGGGACATCTGCACCCAGAGCAGGGGGCTCAGAGCCCCAAGGGCCAACCTGACCTGCCATGGGGCCAGCCATGGGGCTGCTCCCACCTCTCTGGAGCAGGTAAATCATAAAATATCTCCAATTCAAAGTTACTTAGAAAAAAGCCTGTAAAAAAAGGTAAAATATTATTGAAACAATTATATGACCAAGTCAAGGGGGCTGAATGCTCCCACCTTCAGATATACCAGACCAGTTCCACGGCACTGCTCAGGTAGGTGGTACATCCTGCCATTTCAGCAGCCCCTGGACAGGAATGTACCACTGACGGCCTTTTTCCTTACTCTCTCTCCACACGTGTGTGCGTACGACCCTGCCTGCACACCCAGAGACAGGCGCATGTTCCTCCATAGGAAATCTTGTGCGTAGTTAGAGCTTCACCATTGCATTCTTTGTAAGGAGGGACCGTGTGCTCCGCAAAGTTTTGCATGCCATCTTGTGGTACAGCTCAGAAGTGAGGCTGTTGAAAACCTCATGCTTTATTTAGCACGTGGGTTGGCTCCTGAACATCTACTTTTTGTCCCTGTACAGCAGATCATGGACAGTTTTCTATTATTACTTAGGCTGGTTACTCCAAGATCGAAATTTATAGCTAGGGATTTGCAACCTAGCAAGGACAATGAGCTCTGGAACTGGCTAGTTGAAAGAAAATTTTTAATATTTGTGCAGCACTATGTAAGAACTGAAGTGTGGTGTGTATGTTTGTGACCAAAAGAAAAATAAACTGAAAATGCTGCTTGTTGGGTGTGAAATGCAGAATTTCACAACTACTGAACTGAGTAAGGGGCTGTCTTGAGCAAAATAAAGCTACTATTGTTAGTATGAACCCATAAGCCCTACTCATGGGAAAGTGTAGTCTTTTGGCAAAATGGTGCAAGAGTGATGTTTAATTAATGATTTATATGATTTGTTCTAGTTGGACTGGTTGATCTGAGATCACTGATGACACAGTGCAGCCTGTTTAAGAAAAGAGAGGTGTTAGAAGCAGCAAATACAGAATCATTGTGGTTGGGAAAGACCTATAAGATCACAGAATCCAAGAGTTCTCCCAGCACTGCTAGGTCCCCACTGCCCCCTGTCCCTCAGCACCACCTCGACACAAGGGCTGGGAAACCCCTCCAGGGATGGGGACTCCACCACTGCCCTGGGCAGCCTGGGACACGCCTGCACAACCCCAGCGGGGAAGAAATTGTTCCTCAGGGACAACCTCAACTTCCCCTGGAGCAAATTGTCCTGTTGCTTGTTACTTGGGAGAAGAGACCAACCCCCACCTCTCTCCAACCTTCTCTCAGGGAGTTGTCAGAGCCAGAAGGTCTCCCCTGAGCCTCCTTTTTGCCTGGCTAAACCCCAGCAGGTCCTTCAGCTGCTCCTCAGCACATTATGCTCCAGACCCTGCACCAGCTCCGTTGCCCTTCTCTGGACACGCTCCAGCCCCTCCATGTCCTTCTTGCAGTGAAGGACCAAAACTGAACCCAGGATTCGAGGTGTGGCCTCCCCAGTGCCCAGTACAGGGAGACATTCACCTCCCTACTCCTGCTGAGAGAGGTGTCGTTAGATGGTTGAAGAACCAGGAGGGATTCAAAGCCTGCTTGAGCT
>NW_010397166.1:53690-55070 GCF_000710305.1 Buceros rhinoceros silvestris
TGGTTGGAGAACCAGGAGGGATTCAAAGACTGCTTGAGCTGGTTAGACTCAACTAAACAAGGTTCCAGCACAAAAGGCAAACTGTGCGGAGAGAAACGTGCACAAGCCAACAGACTGGAATGGGGTTCAGCTCAACACGCTGGCTGAGCGGCTGTGGAGATCACGGGAGCTGGGGATGTTGAATAGCTCTCAGGAGATGCCCAAATCTTCGGGTTTCATTTTGCAGATCTGTGCATACAGCATCGCTCTGAAATCAAGGACTGCTTATATGACTAATGATCGCGGGACCAGGGAGTTACGGGGTGGAAAAGAGATTCCAGATGATAATCCTAGACATACAGGCAGGAAAATGCCCCAGACAGCCAAAAGGCCTCCAGCCACCTTCAGAGATTCCTCACTATGACAGGGTCTTGCAGCCTGGATTGTTATTACTAGACAATAAAGGGAAAATTAATCTAACTCCAAGCAGAAATACAATGAAAGATATTTGCGTTCATTAACTCTCTGTTGCTTTTGCTCTCCCTCAGATAACATCATCAAGAGGATATTTAATATCTTGAAGTTCACTTGGGTCCTTTTCCTGGCAACGCTAGACAGTTTCACAGCTTGGCTTAATTCCATCTCAAGAGAACACATCGATATCTCCACGGTGCTGAGGATCGAGCGCTGTATGCTGACCAGGGAGATTAAGAAGGTAACGCCTTTGGTCTTTTTTGTCTGCTAATACCATTTCCAGCTCGGTGAAAAATGAAAGGCTGGCTTTTGAGATCACCGTATTAAGGAGAAAAATTTTGAAAATCTCACATGAAACAAATTATTGGAAAAATGATTCTTTAAGAGGTTGATATAAGGATTTGGCTGAGTTGAAGTGTGCGTTTGAGGAGGCAGGATAGATTCAAGTGGAGAGGAGAAGGCATGGCATTTTACCAGCTCAAAAACCACCTTGGTCTCCATATTTCTCCTTTTTGTGGACTAAGTTGCCTTGGAAGTGGCCAGCAACGTACAGGCATAATTTTCTTCACTCGCTATGAAGTTATCTGGTCCTGCACAAGCTGACTGTGTATTAGTAAGCCCTATTATTATCAAAGATGAATGTTGATAATGGAACCAGAAATGAATTTGCATCTTCAGAATGCAAGTAGGTGATACCTTAATGAAGCCTGGTACTGCCCAGCTGCTGTCAGCGTCTGCCAGCACAACAAACAGGCTGCCCCGGACCCCAGGAGGATCCAGAGGCGGGAGATCCTGGTCAGAGTGAACCTGTACCCGGTCTGGCCAGGAGGCACCGAGCAAGAAGAGAGGGTTTAGTTACTGTTATTTTCCCCAAGGTGTCCAATAGTAACAAGATAATAGTAATAATAATAATAATAATAATAATAA
>NW_010397167.1:0-49792 GCF_000710305.1 Buceros rhinoceros silvestris
GGGCCCCGCGCCCGTCAGACAGCTGTGAGGAGGATTTAGCGGGCTTCTTTCTCGGGAGCTCGTCGTCTCACCACACGGTAAGGCATCGAGAACACAAAACGCTGCACGTCACCGGCATCTAAGTACTGATTGTCTCAATTTCTGCTTTTCTCCTGAAATCTGTTTTTGTCCCAGCTGCTGCAGTAGCTGTGGCACCCCAGTATCATGCTGTATAGCTCTATGAGCTCTGCAGGAGGCATCTGATTTGGGCATCAAATGAGCGCTGCAGGAGGCATCTGATTTGGGCATCAATTTCCAAGTATTTGTTAAACCGTCTTTCATTTAGTTTTCCTCTTCTGTAAATACTTACAGAAATCATAACTGTTTTCCCTTTTCATATTAAAATTTTGTTCTTAAATTTAAAAAAGAGATGTGTTATGAGCTACCAGAGACAAACTAATTCATGTATTACTCAGTATGATACATAAGAACTCACCACTTACTTCCTTAGTATATTTGCAGCCTCTTTCACGGGCACCCCCTTGCCGTGGGGAAGGAGCTTGCGTGCCCTTGTGAGGTTGAGAGCTGTGCTGGTGGTGGCTCGCGGCTCCAGGAGCTGTGCTGGTGGTGGCATGTGCCTCTGGTGGGGTCTCCCAAGCCAGACAGGTCTCAAGTGAAGGGTCAGACAAAGTGTGTCCACGGGCAGGATGGCCTCACTAGCCTTTGGGCAGCCATCCTAGGAGAGGGACAACTCTGACTCCAAACCCGGGCAGATGGAGCTCGTTTAGCCTTGTAAGGCATCCATCTAAGAGACGGATACTCTAACCAAAGCTACGACCCGAGGACTTCGCTGTCACCGTCCAAGCTCACTAGGCCCTGGCAGATGAACCTCAGGTGTAAAGGGTGGAGCCAGTTCTGCACACGCTGCGCCTCACCTAAAAAATCCACCGCGTGGGCCCGAAGGGTATACTCACATTTGAAGTATGGGGAAAACCCTTCCCAAATCTTCGTTCGTGAAGCCAAGCCATGATATTTGTAGTATGTAGAGGCACAGATCCAGAGTTATAGCTTTATTGCTGAGCTATAAGGATTAATGTAAGCTAAAAGTCTTGACTGTTTTTTTTTAATCTCCTTTAAGAAAAAATTTGCTTGGTTAACACTTGCACTCTTTAAAACAAACATTAAAAGTCAATTCCACTCAGATGGTGTTACCTGTCATTTATCTTTCAATGTGTAGCTCTTACCTAGCTTGTACGTCGAACTTGGATGCTGAGAAAAATGAGATGGTTGCCTTTGAAAACCCATTTCAATTTGATCAATGCAAGTTTAAAGTAATTCTGGACATAAAATAACGAGCCACATAATTGTATCAGAATTTTTCCTAAAGCTGAATAAAATACTACAGCAATAGTTTGCACAACAGAAAATATTGACCATTTCAGAGGAAGTTGCTGAGTGCCTGGGAAGATAAATACAGTATTTCAGAATTGTGTAATTCAAGAAGATACCATTTATTCTTGCCGTATAGAGATTAATGAACCCTCAATGGAATTGAGGGTTGAATGAAGACTTCTGATTTGTCTCCAGAATCGGGGCAAAGAATTCAAATTCTGAACAACACTCAGTCATCGTTTGGAACTGGAAATACAAATCAGGTAATTATAAAATATTAATTATTCTTGCCCAGGCAATACAAACCAGTAAACAGAGACAAATGGATCTAAATCCAAGAACTTAATTCTCTCAACTCCCAGTTTTCCCTTATATAATAGAAACTAAATTGATATATTTTCTTTCTGTTAGTATGTTCTGCAAGATACTGAAGATGTAAAGCTTAGTCCAGCTGTTCACTCATCATGGTTCTTGAATTTTGCCACTTAGTACTGTTTTAGGAGCTGACAAAGTAGCAGCTTCATACTTAAAGAAAAAAACAAAACTAAAACAAAATAAAACCAGAACCTAAACAACTAAACCCAAAAAAACCCAACCCAAAGAAAAAACCCTCCTACTTTAATTTTTATTTAGTGTTCTTTCTGTTTTTCTTACTGTTTGGCTTCTAGTGACAACTTTATTAAATGTCCAACTCCAGAATGTTTGATGGCAATGTACAGCTGCAGAGAAAGCAGTACAAATACTTACTTTAAAATTAATAGTAAAATAATTATGAACTTCAACTAACTCTGACAATGGACCAGTCTTTCTAGACCAAACTTCTACAAGCATGATATACACTTTAGGAAAATCAAAGGAGTAATCTATAAGGAAATGCAATACATTAATGTGAAACTCCAAACTGGACTAGCCAGCTCTTTATTGTTTTATTACACAATATTTTATGAAAAATGGGAAAAAAAATTCAAATGTTTACTCCCACTGTAAAAGCTAACACATATGCAGACCTAATAATGATGATTAGATTTCTGCTTACTATTTGCTGGTTTTCCTTAAGACACACACAGGTCATAGAAGTTTCTGCTCAGTAACAGAATGAAACTACTAGACGTATCTAAAGATTTTTCCCACAAAAAAGTTTTCATCAGCTTTATCAATACTCATTAGTTTCCAGTCATTATTGCAGGGCTCCACTTGCTCTCACTGAAATCAATGACATGACTCTCATTGGCTTCAACAGGAGTTAAGCTCTCAAAGAATAAGGCAACGACAAGAACTTCTGTGCAGTTGGGAGTAATATAGTAGGATTGCACCTTGAGACTTGTATGACTACATGTAACACCAACAAAAATAAAACAATCTTTCACAATAGGTCCTGAAATAACATATGTGAAATGATGCAGATTCTTAAAACCCTATGGGAACTAATACAAATGAAACTTGATTAATACGGTGAGGGTTTTTTTTTAAACCAATACAAATCTGTGATGTTAATTTGGTAATAAACATCTTCTGAAAACACTATTACCCATAAATAATCAATGTGTTATGAAACTGAAAAAAATTCTAACTATTATAAACACATTATTAAAATATAATATTTGTGCATACAAATGTTCTTATTTTATACTAAGCTTCAGAACTCTGTAAACTGTGAGGCATTCATCATGCTTAATATAGCAGAAAGCTATATTAAATGTATTCATTATTTTATTTTGTTCAGTCCTCTTCCCATCAAACACGCAAACACTGTCATCACCATTTTTGGCTTCACTTCAACCAGATCATCTGTGAGAGCATATATTTGAGCACCAATTTTTCGAGCAACGGAAATGGCATACCTTGGAAAACAAGAAAAAAAAAATTGTTACTTTTCTTGCACCTACTAGTGTGCCAAGATTCACAACAACAACAGATTTCAACAGCAGGATACACCTGTTCAGTCAGTACGTATGCTCTATGAGAAAACAGATATTATTGTAAAGAAAGCAGGTATTAGCAACTGTACCGGCAGATTTTTTTTTACTGGTTATCAAAGCATTTATTTTTGTCAAACTCAATATGGGTTATGGCAGGCTATTAATAAAACAATTGCAGTGCAGTGATAGAAGGTCATATCAGCTGTGAATTTGAGTTCATATTTTAAATATGCTAGAAAAATAGTTCTAGAACATTAGAATTCATAATATATTCTATTTGAAACAAATCAGCTAAAATTAGTGTAACCTCTTTGTGCTAAGAGATCAGTAAATCATTCATTGCAACATGAATTAATGAATTTCCTGCACTTTATGAAAATAGGAATTCTTTTAAAACTTACTTAGCATTATTCAGTTTGTCTTGGTAAGAAAGATCTCCTCTCTTGACCATTTCTGGATGAACTGCTTTTGGTGCAATGGCATCTATTAAATCTAGGACAGGTAAACTGGTGCTAATTGATTTGTCCTAAAAGACAAGACTCAAAAGATTAGTGTAAGGAACTTGCTTTCATTATTTCATCTTCACAATGCAAGAAACCCTACAGCACATCTTACATACTTATTGAAAGATAGCAGCACGTTTTGTTACTTTTTTGCATGAAGGTTTTCCCTGCCCTTTATGAGGTCTAATGTTCTTTTCTGCAATCAAAATGGTAAGGTTCACACTCAGTGGTGATGTTATCATTACATAAATGGTTTAAATTTATTTAATGAAAGAAACTCTCCCCCTTCCCTAAGGAAGGAAGGGAACTTTGAACCAAGTCCAAAGACCAGATTTACAAGAAAACAAAAATGTATTTACATTCCCCAGCCTTTATTTTTCTGCTTTTCTTGTAACAGAATTATTTTCTGCAGTAGTTTATGACTCACTCTTTTTATAGTTTTTCAACTCAGATGGTATTCTGAGCTAGTACAAGCAGTCTGTTTTTAATACACGGACGTGTTTTCTTCTATTCTTACAACAGCAAGTGCTATTGCTGCAATTATTCCTTCCCAAATGTGAGGGCAGATAAGCAGGTGATGATGTCAAACCCACAGTCAGCAGTGCCAGTCAGGCTGGCTCTGTTCCCGCAGGGGCTTAGCACGTAAACCGTGTGACACGGCTGCCTTTGCCACCAGGTCAGAACTGTAATTTCAAATTCAGTGAGCCACCATAGAGCCACCACATTAATTACACGTTTTAAAACTGTAATATAAATCTGCTTGAAGACATTGAATACATGGAGTATCTACACAAGATCATACGCTGAAATCTACACTAATGTTACTAAAAATGGTGATTTTTTTTATTTCCCCCTCACTTCTCTCAGTATTTCCAAAATTGTTCTTCATGTTTGTCCAGGCATAAGAGTGCCTATATCCAAAAATTTGGAAGATATATACATGCCATGCCCGAACATTGGTAACTTCAGACAGAAGCCTCTTCTAAAGTTTAGCCTTTTTTTGGTTTTGTTGGTTTTTTTGGTTTTGTTTTGAATCTTGCAGCAGCAATTATAGTTTATTTTTTGCTTCTTATTGACAGACTTGTAAAATATTTTTGAAGATTCACAGACTGCCAGAAATATTTCCTTATGCTAGCTGATGGAAGAGCCACTGTAAAAGCCAAATTGTAAACAGATCAAGTTAAAATTCCAGGTCTGATTATATGTGTAAAGATGAAAAGTAAATTAATTTATTACCTTGAAACTTGTAATTGAAGTTTTCTTATTTGCTTTTGCAAGCGTCTTATTCACCCACTTAATAATAATTTCATCATTTACTTTTTCTCCCTCTCCAAGGTCTGATAGTATGTTCAAAGTATACCTTTATTAAATAAAGAAAGAATCTGAGTTAAAGTGAGTGGTTGAACTTGTACAAAGCTACAAGCAAAAGTAAAATACTAATTCAGCACAGTACAATGCCAAGTACCCATCTTGATAAGGTAACTCCTATCTTCTAATCTGTTTAGTACTTTAAATAACTTTTTTGGTTGCTGCAAGAATGAAGTAACATCCAACAACTCATAATATTCACTGTTACTTCTTCATGTATTTGCTTTATTCAGCACATCATAACTAATTTTACTTTATAAGCTTAAATGGCTCCATACATCCAAGTCACCTTGAAAACAGAATCACAACAGTATGAGAAACAAAAAACATTAAGTGTTTTGGGGTAGATGTAAGAAAATTAAGTTGTGGAAAATATTTGCGATAAAATACTCTTTATTGAAATAAATTTATAATGTATTTTCTTCCTGCTCAGTACACTAGGAAGATTTTGATTTTATGATAGTTACATTCCTATACCTGTGATGGCCTAAAAATTTCTTCCCATTTTGACTTCTATAGCATACATCACCTCTTCCTATTTATCTTTCTTTTTTCATTTTACAAATATTTAAATTAGTGCCTACTTATGGAAAGATACACAAAATCAACATGAAATAGGATTTACTCTTTTTTTACTTGCTGCAGGATTTATAATTTTAATCACAGTTTTTAGTGTATAAGGTTTTAATTGCCTCTGTAAATGGTTGTACTCATACGCAGTATTGTGGTTTCAATCATTACACAGTATTTGAAACTACAAAAAATGTACAACAGTTTATTTTAGGGGAGAGGGATATTTAGAGATGGCTCTCTAAAACAGCCTATTGTGTGAACTGTCTCTCTTGATATAGAGAGACACATATACACACACGCACAGATACATACATATACACATCTATCTTATACTGTGCCTCACTTACCTTCTCATCAGCTGCCATACCAAAGCCAAAGTCAGAGTTGGATTACCCTCATTTAGATCATGTCCAGCAATACCAACAAGTGAGAATTTGGCTTTTGTCTTCCCAAGTTCTACTGCATAATTGCAATTCTCAATCTAAAAAGAAATGTTGTGTGCAAATAATGAAAACACCTTAATGTTTCTATAATACAGACCTATAACATAAATATTTTTAATTACTTTGGCTTACTGTTACCTATGGTGAGATTTGGAGCTAGAGAAAGATTTCTAGCCTTTCTGCACTGTGATTAAAATAACACATTTTACTATAAATGCAAGTATGCAAGATTCCAATTACAAACTTTTTTCACACTTGAGAAAACCAAGTTCACTTCCACTGAGTCAATGAATTAATATATACTTAGATCAAAACTGAATTTGAAAAAATATTGGAATGTGTTCTTCTTCAACAGACAGTATTTTTCTTCCTCTACGTTTCTGATCACAAAACTAACCGAAAGCTTGGATTCTGCACATCTTGCACCAGCAAGCACATAAAATTGCTCTGTGAGAAAACACCTCACAATATAAGAGCATCCGGCAACAATATCTGTGTCAGGCCTGAAAATTTCACTTATATATATCCTAATCAGACCCTAAATTAAATAATGCCAAAAGGTGTCCACATTTAGAAACTACAATGATATATGCTATACCTGCTATTTATTCCTTGGGATAATATTGTGACGATATTTTTTCCTCTCTTTTTTTTTTTCTCCCCACCAGGACTGTCTCAGAAGCATACAAATCTGGACAATCCAGATTACTACACAATGGGAGACAGTGCACCTGGACGGAATTACAGAATATCTACCCACCTTTTTCATATTACCACCGAGTAACGGATAAGGAGGTTTGTTGACATGGTTCCAGTCAACTGGCACACGAGTCATATCATACAATTGGAAGATTATTAAAGCATCAGAGAGGTCACTAAATCAGAATAAAATAGTGTTTTTCAGTACAAAAGCTCACATTCACAATGAAAACATTAAGTACTTGAGAGTTCTCAAAGTGTAATTAAGTTTCTGAAAAATTCCGGTCACGTAAATAAAAAATTTGTGTTGTTCTGTGGAGAAACCTGATGATATCCTACTGCTTGATTTCTGCAATTACTTACATTAAATTGTATCTTTAATTTCATTATTTTCATAAATCTCAGCGAAGTAAGCACAGCCACTGGTTTTACTAACTTTAATTAAATAGTTGCTTTCATAGGGTGGGCATAGATAAAACATCTAGCTAAAGAGTTTTTATTTATTGATCTAGTTTTAGTTTCCTCAGGACTTTCCAAAATGTTAAATATTCCTGCTTTGTCTACACCAACAGTTGGTTTTGCTAAAGTACCAATATTCTTATCTTGTGAAAAAAGAATATTAGGAAAAGTGTTATTTTCCCATTATTGCATTCCTGATAATCCCCTTCAGCTACTTGCTAAATTACATTCTCCACATTACACTATCTACAGACAGTATCACTTTACAGAGGTCAGAAAAACTCTGAAACCTAACAAGTATACATGCAAGCAGATGTTCCCAGTTGCTCCCTATATCCCATCTTTTATTGATAGGATTAGAATCAACTGCTGGCACAACTTGAAAGTCACCAGAACTATCTAAAAAGTGTGCTAAAAAGCCCTTCATTTTGAGGGAATAACCACACTGCATAGATTCTTACAGTCTACTCAGCAAGACATCTATCCTCTCACTTTAAATAAGTTTTACTAAGTTTACAGTCATTTCATCTGTCATGAGAGAAAATACAAAACATGCATTATAAAATACAGTTATCTCAACTTCTCAAAAAAATGAAATTCCAAGTATAAGTGAGGCAAGCACATCACAACTTTTTAGGTTTTCTAGTATTTCTAGATCGTGAGTAGAGTATCTGAATCTACAGACTGGTTTTGAAGTTCCAATCACAATGTGTGCAACCCTGAAAATCACTGTTCTAGTAGAAATATAACCTCCCTTTCTTCTTCCCTTCTTCTTTCTTCCACTGTCATCAAACAGAAATCAAATTACTGGTTTTTTTTTTTAAAAAAGCTTTACCTGTATAAATGATTAACATACGGGCTTACACCGAGGGAATTCATCCAGTTCCTGAAAGTCCTTTCTTCCTTACTTTCTCCTATGGGGACAAATATAATTCTACACAAATTACTGAAGAAAACACTTTAAAAAAAGTAGTCTGTACTGGCCTGTAAGTTGAGGCAATTCTATCATATTCAGAATCCCTCAGTTCTGGGCACAAGGTCAGAGGCACTACAGGGACTACTATTAGACCACATTTTCCATTGTCAATACAATTTGATAGAGAAGTAGACAGTTTGTTGGTTATATTTTAGATCATTAACATACCATGAAGGAAGTAGTGATGATGAGCAATAATTTCTTAAAACCAAAACCAGTGAAAATTGTATTCAACAATATCTTTAAATCTGTTTGAAATGGCGTATTTTAATTAAAAATTAGTACCAACACAAGTATTGTAATTGCATCAAACTCCAGAGTCTATACCTCCACTTCTAGCCACACAGAAGTTCCCAGTATTAATTTGTGAAGGTCCTCCCCAAACCAATAGACCTCAACTTTTTAGTTTTTAACACTGGAGACTTAGCAAGACAGCATTGTACTGGTTAAATTTGTGAAGTCATTTATACTGCCAAGGGGTTAGTTACTCTTGCAGATTTAACTAGCAACTCTGATAATGAGAAACACAGGCAATTCAGTAGGAAAAAAACTCCACCCTTCACTTCCTGACTTAGATCGTCTTTATTTATTGTAATAATGAATTCCTAAACTAAAGCTCTTTCCCCATAAAACTACAGTTTGCAGTAATACACTAATTTTCTACATACAATATTACCTAAATTTTAGCAATGTATCTGTGGCCAATTATAGGCCAATCAGTGTTGCATAAGCTGTTTTCTCTTATGTCAAAGAAAAGATTTAAGAAAATATTTAGTCTGAATATGAGAGCTTGGAATAACCTCAGCACTTTGTTCCCCTGGGCTGATAATCCACAGTTAAGAAAATAGAAACTACATTGAGGAGGGAGAAACCTCCCCAAACACCAAAAGAACAGATTTCTCAGGACTGAAATGGGTAAAAATCAGAGTAAGGTTTTTCTTTGTTTTAATTTGTTCCTTAAAGAATAATCGTATTAAGTTTGCCTAATGAGGTTTATGTAGCATGAAAACTTTCTCATTTAGTACTGCAGTTCTCTTGACTACAGAACAATGAATGTTTTTGCGAAATGAAGCCACTGTATAAACGTATTTATCATTAAAATATAAAGAAAACATCCTTAATATTATTTTTCCATGAAACAGACCTATGTTATAACATCAATTTTTAACAGGGGTAACAATTTTAATCTAGGTCTCTTCCCCTTTTAAACAAAAAGTTCTGGACTTCAAAATATATTTATAAAAAAATTAATTTCAGAAATTTCAGTTGTAATTGACATTTTCCAATAGAATAAATATTGTTTTAAAAGTTTCAGCCACCTTACCAGTTACTTTCCTTCACAATTATTATGAAATTGATTATATTCATCCTACTGATAGATTTTCTTTCTAAATTTTGAGGTCCTCCATATGCAATTCAAGCTAGTATTTGTTTTAAAGATTTACTTGTAAAAATTACCAAAGAGTCACTGGTGAATACGTGCTGAAAGAAAGAAAAATACTATTGTGCAAAGTCTTTGGGCAGTCAGCTTTGTTTCACATATTTCTTCCCACGATAAAATATAAAAGACAACAAAGAATCACACTTTATGACAAAGCTATTTAAAAAAATCAGTGTTTCTCCATAAAAAAGATATAACCAAAATACAAGCATGATATATAAGTTTACAAGGTGTAACTTACGAGGTTATGGTATGTTGAAGCACATCTCTTTTGCTTTTTTGTCTTTTTCAAAGTTCTTAGGCTTACTGCACTTTGAGTTGGTTTGCAATATCCAAAATAATGACTGCAAAGTGCTTGTAGGAACACTTGTCCATTGCAAGGACAGTAACACATTATTTAATGAACTCTTACTAAACAAAGCATAGCCACAAAAACAGATACTCAGCAACTGCACTCCAACTAGGAATTTTAAATGCATGCATAAGACTGTTCAAAGAATCCAGAGGAGCCAAGCAGGTGCAGAAACATGCAAGTTGGGCAGCACCCTTTTGGACAGCGGGAATCTAGGAACTAAATCCAGCGTACTATATTTAATATGCCACTCTAAACAAATCCCTTTATGATGCAACATATAAGCGTTCCTAAGTTTTCCAGATGGCTGACCAATTTTTTCTCTCTATGCTTTCATTCAAAATATACCTTGTGATCCTATCAGGAGCACATCTTCTGCTGAGTTGTGCAGCAGATAGCCAAAATCATTGGAAAACTGCAGAAAGGGGGCAGAGCTACACAAAAGAGAGAGGAGCAAATTTGGTATTTCCTTTATATTTCTTGCCACCTCTTTCTTTGAGATCATTATACTATGCAACTGAGTGGGGAGTAGCCATAGGGGTGGAGTCAAGAATCCAAAGAGCTCCAAATACCTGCGATTCCCTCTGAAAGACAAGAGCTCAAGATGCAATTTGTACCCTGAGTTCAGCTGATCTGCATGAGAGTCATTAACCCTCTGGCAGTAAGAGCCTTGAAGGCTGGTAATGGACTAACAACAGCAGCAGAGGACATTTACACTGGAAGAAGTGTGGGTGGACAGAAGTCTCTCCTCTTCCTCCTCACAAGAACTTGCCTTTCTGTGTGACTTAGGCTTCAAACTCTGCTGCCTTCCCTCCAAGTGAAAGGTTCCTCAGAGCAACAGCAACACTCAATTAAAGGTCATGCACTGACTGAGCTCAGGACTCCGCCCACCATCCCCACATAATATCAAACGTCCATTTCACTCTGTCAGAATATACCTCTCTGTATACAAGTGCACATCACCAGACTTGACCAAAGAGAACTGCCACGTCATACTCTTCGGGTGAAACAGTCAACGGAAAGATGGAATTTATGCAGGATAATTAAGACTTTCAGAAATCTCTACTCACCCACACATGCCTAGAGCTTTACATCTTGGTTCATGTAAAGTCCCTCTGGTAAAACCCACAGAAAGAAGTATTTGGCATTTGACACACTGCAAGTCCTGACCAAATTTTATATGCAGCATGTGAGACCTGTGGAGTTTTTTTCTTCTATTTTACTTATGATGGCATATTAAAGCAATAGAAAAATACACGAACGATGCAAAAGTCAACCAAAACAGGACAGAGGTGATTAAAACATGGGGTGTGGGAAAGGAAGGGAAATTGCAGAATAAACACTTCTATGGAATACAGAGAAGCACTAAATACAGTACCTACATTAGGAGGAGTCAGATCTGCATTTCATGAAGCAAAATAGGAAAGCATTATAAATTATGAGTCAGATTTCAACAATCTATGATGAAACTATAAAGAAATTAATGAAGAAAACTTCAGTCAAAACACAAGATTTTATGGAAAAAAACCCCAAATTAATAGAAAAACACATTAACAACACTGTCTTTCAGCTGAAAAAACTATTTTGATGGTTTTGAATTACATGACACCACAGGACTTATTATATGGGGGCCAAGGAGATTCATCTACTTGCCTTTGAACAGATAACATTGGCATGATTACCCATCTATAAAATATATACTATAAACATGAAGTTAAAATTGTAATCTAGCATTCAGGTAATTGTAACTTTTTACAAACTCTTTTAGTTGAGACTTTGAGTTAATCTAAATATTTTAAGAAAGTTCAGCTGTTTTTTGCATATGCCAATGAAAACTCTGCTAATTTTGACCAAGTTTTCAGTACTTTGAACCACACCTGCGACTCGATGTTCAGTACAAAGAACGTATTAGGAACTGAATGTATTCCACTTCTACACAGCTCCTTGTATACATTTCCAAGAGCACATATTTCTAACAAAATTGCAGCAGAGGAAGAGCAGGCCTTTCCTTCACTCATTTGGCCTGGTGAGCAGGGACTGTGGTGACTAGGGATATCACAGCTGAAAAGGAAAGACTGCCTCCTGTGCTCTGATACATCCACCACAGGTGGCATCCAGCTGAAACCAGAAGAGCAGGAAGCCTGACACAGGAGTGGTTTGAAGGATGCAAGATTTGTGACACAGGGATGCAGCAGAGCAGAAAAATTATAGGAAAAACAAAAAGGAGGAAAGGAAGATGGACTCACCTAGATGGAAAGGAAACCTGATAGGAACAGTAAGAGGAAGGCGGGAGTAGGCGCTGCAGAGGAGTGTGTGAACACTGCTGATGATTCTCCCATGTGTGGCACCCCTTATCCTCACCATTCATTTGAGATCAGTGAACAACTGAAATACACTGGCAGGAGCCATTTCATTATCCTAGATTAGCTGATCCACAGAAAGGGTAACAGCCAAAGATTGCTACCAACTATCCCTTTATCTCTAGCATTAGAGGTCTGAACAGTATGGTTACAGTCCAAACTTGCTGATGTGCTAGGATCTATATAGGTTGCTGATGCAATAGATTAATATAGGTTGTTGATACAGAAGCCTTTTTTTTAATGCTTCCTGTTTTAAAAGGCAACAAACTAATACATGTACACTCACATATATATAAACACAATATGTGAAAAGTACTTTAAAATACTATCACAGTTGCACAGCATAGCACTGCAAATTAGGGAAAGTTACAATTTGTGCATCAGCTAAAATATAAACAATATGGAAAGAAGCAAGGAAACTGGAATGGGAGTAAGAGGACAGTTTTTGCTCCTGCAAAGGAATGTAGGAAGTTTATCTGGGAACAGCCTTTGATGAGGCTAACACAAGTGAGTAATATTTATAGCAATGGGGACTTCTACTAAGACTTATATTGAAACCCAGTGAAAAAGCCCTACATGCTGTGTAAACACAGGCACCATCACAAAGGGATCCTGTATCACAACCTAGAAGGAATACTTAAACAGAAATCACTAATATTCTTGTCTCCAATATGCTTAGTAAGTTGAGTACCTTCTAATAAATTGAGATCACAAGATGAATTTTCAGGCTTGTGTAGGGCTGGGTATGTATTGAAGAGATTTGCAACAAAAGCCAAATTGAGTTTAGGGTTGCCTGCAACCACATCAGCTGGAGATACAAACTGTCTGCAGCCCAGTTTATCTGACTGTTGGAGCATGTATTCAGCCCGCCTCAAGTCATTTTTATCCTAAAAGAAAAAAATTTAATAAGCTTTAATTTGTAACAAATACTAGCCTGTTTCCATTCTTTACTGAATCTTCAGTTTGGCAAATGTTTAAAAGACCCAGGTCCGCTCCTCCCTCATTCCCCCAGTGTCTGAGCTAGTTCTTACAGCCCATAACAAGTCCCCTCTTTCCATCTTCTACTTTCTTTCTGTCCTTTGCTTCTGTGGCTGCCTGTGCAGCATTCCTCATGAATCACAGCAACAGCAGTAACAGCCAGAGGGGCAGTGGTTATATTTCCATTTCCAGGCTGTTGGTTCTCACACTGCATATTCTGCTATATGTGCCGAAGATTCACCATCACTGCTTTAAACTGATATTCTCAAGCACAGTAATTACAGGTGATGCCCAAAAACCGCAGGAAGAATTTGAATGCTTCAAAATGTGATATCTACAACTTTGCTCTTCTTCTGATATTTTTGCTTCTGAATTGTCTTAGGTTGGCAATCTATGTGTTATTTCGCTTACCCATTACAGAACATGATCATATGAACTGTGGGAAATTACATGGAAAAAAATAACTACTATCCTTTCTCACTCCCCAAAAAACTCCAAAACAAAAGGAAACAAACAAAAAAGAGCTCTCCTCATAAAGAAGTTTGAGAGCACTAAAGTTTGTAAGCAAACATAATAATGCACATCAGTTTTCCTTATTATAATGAGTAACAAGATTCTACGTAAGATTCTGCCTTATATATAGATATCTGTATCTCAGGCAAGCAGTTCAATTTTGTATCAAATGAATTCTCAGAATAATCCTTCCAATGAACATTATGCAGCAGCTTAAGAGGAAAGAGTTTTCACATCTACCTAGGCTATTTTTAGACTCTCTATCCATTGACAGCTTAAATCTTGATGGATGTCACACTTTCCTCATGGTTATTGGAAGGGCTCACATGTTATTACTGAATGCTCTTTGATTTGAAGAAGGATACCACAAGATTTGTGAAGTCTACTCTTTTTCCTTTTCTGAATTCCAGAAAAGCAGAACTGAGGAGAATGTTGTAATATCCACACTGGAGGACCCAGCTGAAAATAAAACACAGTTAGACACTACTCCAAGTAAAACATAGCTCCAAATTTTAGACTGCAGGATGCATTATCCTGTTTTAGCACCACGCTGGATCTTTACACAAGTTTTTACCCATTTAAGCTTTTGTGACATTGAGAAATCTGACTGAACTTTTGTATGCTTTAGAAAACAAGAGAGAATTCTGGAACAGGCTTGTAATCAGGATATTGGATACATACATAGAGGTCTCACATAACTCCAGTCTTTTTTTCACATTTCTGGATACTTACATGAAATCCTGAAAAGTCAATTTTAATGGGCAATTCATCAAGGTCATCTCCGTTAGGTGCAATCTGATTTAACAGATGGTAATATGCTCTTGCATCCTAAAACAAGCAGTGTAATATTTTTTTAAAAAAAGAAAAAAAGCAAGTGTGTAGAGTTTTCATAGCTGTTTACTGCTCTTATAGTCCAATTCAAAAGGCACAGATGTAAAAAATAAGGCACCCTAATTTCAGTGAATATACTACCCTATTTCACATAGAACCCACTTAGCCAGATTACAGAGAGAATAAATGTCTGCTAATTAACATTAGTTAAATTTATTCTGCTGGGTATGAACTAGACACTGTAATTAAGATACTTAAGGCAAATTTGTATAGGTTACCCACAAAAAACCCCCAACCCAGTATGGATCTTCTTTTCTGTGTTGGTACTTTATTCCTTCACTATCCTTTTCAAACAGACTGTTTATAAAAATGTCTCTTAGTTGATGAAGTAATTGGAATTAAAAACGGAGAGCAAAGTGGCTTTTTTAAGATGAATCTATAGTGACAAAAGAAATTATAGTTACTTGATGCAGTTTTCAGTAGGCTTCTGGGTTTTTTCCCCCACTAAGAAGCTAGGAAAATAAAACAAAAACCTGCTAGTTTTAGAAGTATTTAACACTTCTCTTAAACAGCATGTAATGTTTTTACCATAGCAGCATTTTTCATATAAAAGCCTAGATAAGACTCGGTTTAATAATAGCCTTCTTGGTGGCATTTGAAAATATATAATTAGTAATTAATGCCATGGTTTTCTTCAATGAAAATAGGACTTGGCACCTTAGGGAATCTTCCTCCTTTGCTTTTAGTTCTGAAAAGTTGAGGGTTTTTCTCTTCAGCTGGATTTACCACAGTGCTCTGTATACCTTATGCAGAATGACTGGATAAGAGAGAATTGTACAGCTCTGCCATCTGCCCCAAGGAACTAGCAGGCCTTTCAATCCCCCTGTGTAAGTAAACTGGCACACCAGCAAAGCACAGTGACTGAGGAGGGCTGCTCTCTCCTTCCATCAAGAATCAGAAGCTACTCCAGACTGTTCTCTGAATAACCATTCTTTCCTCAAGAGGCTTTATACTCTTTTGTAGAATGCTAGGTACAAAGGGCAATCACCATTAGCAAATAAATACGCATCGCGAGCAGACTTAAATTTGGAGCAGCCACTTCCTTAAAACAACAAAAGGAGAAAAGATGGCTTTCTGCAGACGCAGTAAAAGGAAAGAATAGACATGAAAAAATTAATACGGTAATACAAACTGTCCTAAATAGCTATAATAAAAATCTTAGAACATTAGAACTTCCCTGAATATAAACTTGTTGGAAATGTTTGCTTTGCACTGTGATGTGATGATACATGCTATGAGTAGAACATGAGAGATCAAAATAACGCTCTTTCACTGTTGAAAAACGCATGATGAACCTACAGCTAGAAAAAGTAGATCATTACTATTTTTCTAAATACTTCTGATCTGACTCAGTTGTTTCTATGCATAGTGTGCTCAAACACCATTATGTTCAATTATCAGAGCATTAAGTACATACCTTAATGTCTTGGCTGAAGTTACTAATTTTCTGCCACCCTGCATTGGCCAGATGGTAGTTCACCCAGCGTAGCAAGAGCTCTTCTGGGGAAAGCTTCATTAACTGATCTAGTTCTTCCTCTTCATTTAACAAGGCGATAAGAGCTAAAAGCAAATTTGAAAGAAAGCTGACACCATTGCTGTTGCAGTCTCAGTTAATTCCAAATTGACAACGTTGCTATATCTGGCATTACTCTTACCTTCATTTCTGGAGATCTCAATATCAGCAAAAAGACCAACTTTAATGATCTGCCACAAGAGTCCTAACACCAAGTGTGGTTTTCCTTCTTGCAAATCTTGCGATCCAATATTGATAACCATACAGCCAATAGCAGATGCTGAGTTCAGAGCCAGGTTTAGGTTTTCCTATTTGGAATAGCATTGTTTAACAAATTTATAAGGCTGTACTTCTTCGTAAATTTGATCATATTATATTTGTTCATATTAAATTTTTTAAGTTTCAGATCTTACATGAAATATTGCATTAGTTCAATGGTTCGCAGGGGAAAACTACATTCTCAAGATTTTTAGTGAGCCGCCATATATCTTTTCAAAATTTAATGGAAACCATTATTGACAATGTTTAATATGGATCCACCAAAAAAATTACAGACCATCTTCTGCAGCTTGGATCACAGAGGAATACTCTAGTCAAAGTGTTTTTTAAACTCACATACACAAATTAAACAATATTGCTCAAAATATCAGGGCAGGATCCTGTGGAAAAACAGGTTCATATGGAATTCTGCCCTGTGTAGGAGGTTACTGACACTGTCATCCCATCTTGGATCTTAAACACGCTGACACATTTATTCTAGCAACTGTAACTGAACAGACAGCATAAGAACATCCTGGCAATTCAACATCCTGACACTGAAAGAAAAGCTAGTGATTGTCACAGATTAAACACTCCAAGAAGAAACACCTGGCAGCTCTTGTAAATATTATCTATTTTCTTCTGTCATATTTTAACTATCTACAGAGACAACATAAACACATGTAGTATCATCTTTGCTGACACACCGTTAAATAAGTAGAGATTACAAAACCCACTTGGAGAATTTGGAACATGGTATGTTTCAACTTTTCATATTTTCATGTCACAGCCTGAAATGAAGACTGCCAATTGACTGAGGTTTTAAAATAACTATTTTTTTTCTCATTAGGCTGACAATTTATGGATCTACTTCTCTCCTCTAGACCTGTTTTCTTATACCCAAGGTATTAAAGAATTTTTCTCAAATATTTTCACGACTTCATATACAATGAAAAACAGAGCTTCTTATCTTCTGTCCAAGCCGCTTTCCAAGAAAATGCATCACTGAACCACACAGTACATAGCCGTGCAGATACTTTCTGCATTGCTAAAATACGACCTGACCATCCACTCAGTCTAAAATTATTTTCTTTAGTAAAGCACAACAAGAATAGTGATTAGAGAAAGAACTAAGGCAAGTTTTCCTGTAAATCATCTAAGAAACAGAATAATTCAGCAAATACCACATCATGCTTTGACATTTTTTAATACATAGAACTTTTTCTTTTTTAGCTCCACCAGAACTGTCATTAAAACAAAGCTGTAGAAAAATATTTTACTTTTTCATTTGTGGCAACTTTATATCTGTGCAATACTTACAGAAACAGTGAAAGGAGTGAGTTTCTTCTTATTAATAACCCTTTCATCAATTGTATCTGGTTGTGAAAAGTTGATCATTTTGCTAAGGAAGGAAAGTCAGAGTTGATTTAAACTTTCATTTCTCAGAAAATATATTATTTGATTATAAACTCCTAACACTTTGAACTAGCTGTAAATATTTCTGACAACATTAAAAACAAAAAAGATTTGTTAAATAATGGTACATTCATCCAGAAACCCTCAGAAAAAATGCAATTATATGAACAACTGGGTTTTATACTTCAGTAACAGAGCTTGTCTGTGCTGTCAGAAGTCATCCTTGAGAAGATTAAAACTGTAAACTAGTCAGTCTTTAGTGAATTTTTTTGTAATACAATCAATATTTCTGCACTGCATTTCTATAGCATGTACAAGGATTTAATTCACACAACACTAATATGCTAATCCCTTGTTACTATGCTATATGAAAAAGTACTATTAGTCTTCTTTAACTAACTAGAAAGTTACGACAGACTAAATTAAGGGACCTACTATATGCTCTCTGTTTTGCCACAGATTTAATTCAGATTTCTGTTCCTCCCATCCTATGATTTAGTAATTATCTTTAGTAATTTTTATAAATACTTGAAATAGCAAAGTTTTGTAATTATTTCAGTTAATTAATATATGAACTGTGTAATTATCTCCTTTATAAACAGCCTATGCATATCTGACATGTATAACTACGGGTCTGAGGTGGCAACCTCCTTCTATAATATATGCACAAAGCCACATAAACATTGGTGAAAAATAACATTTCTATGGAAAACCCGATTTTCCCCATCTTACACATTGGTTGAAATATTTAAGAGTAGAGTCTTGATGATAAGCCTGTCAGAAGTTTTCCAAATCCTGTCACTAATCAGCATTTCACTTTTGAGATTAATTACTTTTCTTTCAGCCCTGGACTCACCAAAGAAGTATGCCATCTGCAAGGGATTTAAAAAGACTGGCGTCTGATGGGTTGATAGGTAGGAGGTGCTTACAGTCTGGGTCATCTTGTAGAGCTTTATTTATCCAATTAACAAAAGCAACTTTTTCTTCCTCTGAAAAGAAAAACAGCATTAAAATAGTCTATTATCATTTCCATGAACACATACCACTAACTATCAGTCCTGGGTCATAAAGGCTGATCTGCAACAAAATCTCTTTAGTTTCACAGGGGCTATTTACGGAAAGAATTAGACCAGTGGGAAAGATCACAAAAAATGGCAAGTACAGATTGATCTTTCTCCTACTGCACCCTCTAAACATGTAGTGATTTTCTGAAGGACAACATAAAACTCATAGTGACATAATGGGGAAGGTATCATCATGGCTGACTTCAAATTCAGTTTCTTAGTGATTACAATGCAAAGAAATTTGTCGTCTGAAATACGCAAGATCACCTCAGACCTTTGGTTTAAAATGCAGAATTTCCTCCTGCCTTCTATTAGGACTTCAAGAGACTGGCACTATTTTTGAGATCTGTGTTACTGTGCTATATTAAGCTTTGAGAAACTTTGAGAACCTGGTATTCTATAAAACTTAAAAAGTTTAGTAACTCAGTTTCAAATTCTCCTTCATATTTAGTGCAGAATTTATTACATTGTATCTAAGAATGCTTGTTGATACAGGAACAACAGTCAATCAAGCATCAGTATCAAAATTCCCAGACAGTACAGGTGGTATTCACCTCACTCACCTCAAGAAGCGTATGAGACAGGTACCTACACCTGACTCATTATCCTTCTTTCTTTGTCAGTAGGAAGAATGTGAAATTCACATTCATCTCATCATAAACTAGATGGCTGATGAGGCCAGGTCAGATGAATTGCAGTCTAGTGGGGTCAGTTTTCCTCTACCAAAAGTGAAAGGGAGTCTAAATAATTAGCTCTGATGGTGCGTCCCCCTACAGGCATCCTTTGAGATGGAATATATGCCCTGCTTTGTAGATATACCAAGAGAAGCTGGAGCTATAACGATGATACTGAGAGAGCGTATCACCACTGTGTCGGACGGCCCCTTTAAACAGTTTGGTCCGAGATGGAACACGGAACTTTGCAAGAAACCACCAGGCAGCGGGAGTTTTGGAAGCTCTGCAATAAACAATAGATAGTGAGCTTTCTCAGCAGAAGCGATAGTGTGGGGTAGCGGACTAGTTGCCACAAAGCGGATTCTCCTATGATGAGCTCATAATTACGAGCCTTGTGATCAGATGCCAAAGGATGGGAAAAGGAAACGAGTTGCCACAACAGTGAGTTTTCCCATGTTCACACAACTCTTATTGAGGAAGAAGAGTACAGATGAAGTCAAATAACCACCAAACGGTGACCCCAGTAGCGAAATTGGGCATGCGCGAAGTTACAGATTATGTAATTGCAAGGTGGTGTTTGGGGGCGTCCACACGTACGTACTGGCCATACACTATGTGAGGGGCGGCTTTAACCTCTGCTCTAAAGGTAGTGCTGTTTGGGCACAGAGACGTAGTAGCTACACTACACGATGAGGACAACGTTGCCTCTGTGGGGACGCCCACAAGGATCCACAACTACCAACGCCTCACCTCTAAAACAATCCATGCTGGGGATGCTGCGGATTTCAGACATCAATCGCTAGCCTAGGGTCGGTATGGATATGAACCAAGGTAACTTCTCCTTTCCCTTTCTCCCCTTAATCCATCCTTATGAATTGCTCTTGGACAAAAGGAAATGCTTATTCTGCCCTCGAATGTCCACAGAGTCCATCACTAGTTGTCTTAATCACAGTAGCAGTATTTTTAGTTGTAATACTTTGGAAGCCTAAATTCTAACAGTCTGTGTTTCACATAACTCCACATTTAGTCTGGTTTTAAATAAAATAAACGCTGTTACACTTGTGTGCCTGTTTGTGTGCATGTCTGTGGTTTTAGCCACCCTGGGATTCTTTGGACCTTTACTGGAACAACCATCTTTAGATAACTGAAGTGAATCTTCCTCACACATAGACTCTTAACACACTTCCGGAACTACAGCAAATTGCAGACTCCAGTCAACCAAAAAAATTGCATATTGCTTATTGCAGTATGATACTGGAAGGTAGTTAACATTCCGACTGCAGCTGCAGTGTAATTGGCCACAATTACTAACGTAAATGACGTGCAGCAGGGGAAGATAGAAAGAAATAGAGAACAATTATTAAAAGCAACTTCTCAAATATGAGATAGGCTATGCAAAAATCATATAGGAGTGGGAAATTCTGTAATGCACAGAGACAGCTGAGGAGGCTCTTCCATCCAGAAAGGATGTGTGTTTGATTTGGTATTTTTTTTTAATTTTACTTAACACTGTGGAAGTGAAAATGCGAATTAATTTTTATCTGAATAGAAGAATAAGAGCACATTAGCATGTAACGAAGCCAATGTAACTTCACGAGCATTACTATAAGTATACCAAAGGGACCATTTATTTTTTCCCCCCCATATGCTGTCAGTGCTTGTTTTCATTCTTTGCTCTCACAAAGATGCATAACTTACCTCCAAGTGCAGCATAAAACTAGAAACAACAGCCCACATTTTAATAAAATAATACCTACACTTCTCTTGTCCATCTCCACAAGCTTCCTCTGTGTTAATTCGCATTCAACACCATTTTCTAGTTGTTTTTTTCCTTCCTCTGTAGTGCAAATTTAAAGAGTCTTCCTCCATGCAAAATTTGCTTGTGTTTAATATATTTCTTACCTGAATAAGAATGCTGTGTTCCCTCACTAGATCTTGCTGATGTTCCTCCAATTGCTGTAATACCTTGCTTTTTGTTTATTGATTTTCGGAAAGATTTGCTAACATCTTTACTTTTCAACTCCTGAATGATCTGGAATAAAAAAAAATAGAGAGCATTTTGTGATTGCTCATACCTTCAAATAACTACTTGTTAACTCATGTAACTACTCTAGAGTCAGTAGTTAACCTGACTGGGTTTCTTTTGTATTCACATAGATTTCTGTTCTGAAAAATAATTCCTGTATGGGTAAAACTAGTTTAAATTCCTTCAGGAAACTTGCATACAGGATATCTAATATATCATTTCTCAGCGAGTACCTCAAGTGCTACTATTAAGCCATGCTATCTAGAAAATAGACATTCAACAATCCACACAATTTTTCTACGGCTCTTTTGGTAAACTGAAGAATACAACTAAAGATAAAGACATTTTCAATGACTATAGCACATTTCTTCCACTTACTTCATCATAGGCTTTACATTAAAAGGTTACTACATGACAGTTACACGTGCTCTAAAGCAAGCTGGTACTATTTTTCATCTGCCTGCAATGTAAACCACTTTGGATATACTGATACATCCTAGGTTTGTCCGAATACTGCAGAGGTCTCAAAACTCACAATGAAGTATAAATAACAGATACAGTTCAATACCTGGATGCAAATATTTGAATCTTACTTCTGAACCATTACAAATTAAAAGATCAATAACTAGTTCAACACACAACCTGCCACAATTAGGAGCAGTACTCTAAATTCAAAACAAAAACTAATCATACCCAAACACGCACACAAACCAACAGCCTGTAGAGTTTTTGTTTCTCTTAAATAAAGCACACCAACAAGTTGTACCACTTAATGAAGTTTTGTATCCTAGTTCTCCACAGATATCAGACAGTAGAGAAACATCCAAAGGGAACGTCTTACAGACACGAATTCTTCAAAGTTGATTCTCCCATCCTTGTTGCTGTCTGTCACTGCAATGATTTTTTCTACAATCTCCCGGACTTTGTAACCAGGCAAAGGCAGATTTGCTTCCTTAAACAGGTCTTGCAGCTCATAATCACTGACATACCCGCTGTTGTCAATATCTGTAAAATGAAAGCACATGTTGTTTTCATATTTATCTAAAGAACGAAGTATAGTAACTGATAAGAATAAATGAAGTATAAGAAATACAGTTCTAGAAGATATTTCTACTTCTGACATAGATTAAGTAAGCACAAAGGAATACTTGTGGATTAGAGGCACAAATGCCTGGGAGTTGCGCCATCTTGTTACTATTTTCTCAATCCCAAAGAACAGCTGTAACAAGATCGCAAATTTGTAAATAATTAAGATCTAAGCTTTTTTTAACACTCCCAACAAAATTCTCTATAAACCTTCAGGTGAAAGGGAGGTCCATTATACTCCTACTGTCAATTTTATACCATTTGCAATTAGTAAGCTCAAATCGGACGCAAGGTGTTACTAAAGAGCACACTTACACAAGAAAAACTACTTACACAAGAACTCTGCCTGACCCTGTTATTTTGTTTCTTATCCTAGTAACTGACAGACATTTTCTGTTCTTCAAAACTTTTAATGTGATTAGGTTTACCTGTGAAGAATAAATCTAGGATGATCTCTATCTGTTTATTAAAGGTGACCTTCCTTAATTCATTAACTAGCTCTGTTGGGAGCAATTTGTACTGCCGCCTTCACTTACACTCCAAGATCTCACGTCAGGAAAGCCCATGTACAACTGTCCCAGTTTAGTGAAAAAAACCAGTTCTTCCTGTTTGAAAGGTTTGTTTTGAACTGACTAATTGGAATATTCCCTCCCATCTCACGTCCAGCGCACCTCATAGGTTGTAAAAGTTTCTCGCAAGCCTGCCTGCCCCTTTAAGAGGCACATACCACGTGCGCCTTGCTCTCTTTGCACTCCGGGTCGCATCCCTTACACTTTGTCCGGTGGCTTGTGGCTCGGCTCCAGGACAAAAAGTCTCTCGGCTCGGCTCTGCTCTCCAGCTGCAGCTCGCTTGCTTTTTAGCTGGGAGCGTTCTGCCTGTCGCCTGACAGTCACCGCTTCGCCATCGCCGCTTTCAGCAGTCGTCGCTCCGGAGAGTCGACCTGCTGCCACGGAAAACCCCCAGCGCCACATGAGACAGACCCCTGCCCCTGCAGATGCCGCGCCTCGGAGCTGTTTCTTCCCTGCTGCTGCCGCCGCTTTGCTGCTTCCTTCAATCCCCACAATTAGATCGGTTGGAGTCCCGCAGACACTGCCCTTCCACGTGGTGCCCCGGCGTTTCGTAACAGCCGCGGGTTCTTTGTTCTGCCTCTGCGGGAAACCACATCTCTGTGCCATCTCCGAACACTGCTCCGGTATTCATTTCCTGTCACTCCTGATCCGCGGTTAACCCTCGCTTCTGCATCCCATACAAAACCCCTTAATACCTCATTGGTTTTCTTCTGCATATAATATACTTTCGCTTCTAGTGTTATTGAATTTTGTTTTAGTTTTCCAAACGTTCAGAGGTCTCACAAGTTCTTCTTCCTTCTCCTATCTTTCTTTCCCAGTGCAGGGGAGAAGGGTTTAAAGATAGGAGAGGATACATCTCCAGAATTGGCATACCTCGGCCAACTGTTGACAACAACAAAGTATCAGAACACTTTTTTCCAAGAAGAGCTATGGTATAGGTCCACAATTGTGGAAAGAAATGAATGGCTGTATCACACAAAAATAAATTAAGAAAAATTCAGTATAATTTTATTTTCTCATGATAAGTAATGCAGCAGCACAGAACAAAGCATAAAAACATCCTTTGTACTTCCACATTAGGCTAATCTATGTGCAGAAAACTGCCTTGAATTCTTGTCTTAGTATAATAAATCATCATTTTACAAACCTGGAATATGTTTTTATTCAATGTATTACATAAATTAATTAAATACATTACCGTTCCTAATTTTTTAATATCTATGCATATTTCCATATATATGTACACATGTATCTATACAGACAGAATTTGAGAATGTCCATCAAAATAGCCTGTACCTGTAGTGCAATGTCTATGCAATGGAGAAAAATACTTTTAAAAGCAGAAGAGCTACAGTCCATACACAGTATAGTTGAAGCTCAGTCAAATACAAGAAACCGTACCCAGCATAACTAATACTGGACCAATCATTTTATATATTTCATGCTAATATTTTCCACATCTGACAACAGTTTTCAGTCTCTTTCATGATCATATGAAAGCTCTTGAGAAATATGAATTAATGGTATTTTCCCAGTTCTACAAATGATGCATCTAAGATAAGTTATTTAAGAGAATGTCACGAGCAACAAGAGTCAGAAACAGAAGCAAGATAATGTGACCTCTTTTCTGACTTGTCAAGATGCTCACACTTTTGTTGTTTCTTTCTACTAGTTAAAAGACCTCTCTTCATACTGTCTCTAGTATCAGAACTCAGACAATAATACCAGAGTGGATGAATACGCATCACGTTACAGAAGGGCAAGCAGAGAAACACGCTTTTGTCTCTCGCCATAATTGATTGCTATACAGTAATTTCCCTGTAATGCATACTATACTACGTAGCTTCTGTACAGCAATTTCACTGCTGACAAAAGGCTAAAAACCTTTTAAAAAATAATCTCCTTTTGTGTTTTTGATACTACCGACAACTCACAAATCACTACATAGACATTTCATGTCTGCATATGTATTAACCCGTCCACTGTCTGGCCTGCAGATAGGTAACAACGCACAGTCTAAAAGCTAAAAAGCAGAGGACATGATCACAAGCTCACTCAGATTACCAGCTACTTTACTTCTCTAGGTTCATTTTTCACTGAGGGTGAATTTCCATGATGACAAGCAGAGTTAAATACAGGCCTTTTCTCTCAGCTTACCAATGCAGTTGCTTAATTTTTTATTTTTTAATGCTTAATTTTTCCATTTTACAGAAAGCATAATACAGTAAGGAAGAAAATGCTTTTCAGCGAGTAGGAGCAGTACAGACACTCCTTAGAGCCAAAACGTGAAAACATGCAGGAAGGAAAGACAGAAAAAGGAGGAATGAGGATGGTGACAACCAAAAAATTAGAAAAGCTGTCAGACAACACAGTGTTGATCAACTCGCTGTTGATCAGTGATTATCCAGTGATATTCACTGTATCACTGGATACAGTGAGTATCCACCTATCCTAACAGCTCCCAATAGGTTGATATGTGCATACAGTACTCTTTTCTTTGCTCTGTCTTTCTAGATCCTGCAGGCTCTCGGCATCTCGAGTTACAGACTATGTCAAGATGATTGTTTAATACCTTCCATAGATGTATCTTATTCCTTTAGCATTTCTACTCATTTTTGTTCTCAACAACATCCCAAGTCAATGGATTCAGTTTTATTATTTGTCATAAAGAAAAGTCACTTTTTATTTCAAGCTTTCTGATTCTCTACTGGGCATCACGTGATACCCATATTAACAGAAACTGAGTAGTTCCCTCTTTGCCTTTTCCATACTACTCATGGTCTTACAGATATCTAACATACAGCTTCCCAATAGTCTCTTTATCAAGCTAGAGACTCCTAATACTTAAGAATTCTTGCCTAAAGTGACCCTGTTCCCCCATTATGAATGATTAGAAATATTTTTGTTTGATTTACTGAGCTGCACAGTTACGTATCACCCCCTCAGAACTACAGCAAATAAGAAATAAAGCAGATGTGAACTTCAACATTCACAACAGTATTGCAATCCTGAAACAAGGGTTAGTTGCTATATAATATCTCACACTTTCTATTTGCTCTCTGATTAATCTACAAAGTCCTGTCAAACATACAGAATTGTACAGTTATTTATTAACATCTGCTAGCTACAAAAGCAAGATCAAAAAACCTCCAAGTTTAGTTTAAACTGTAAAATGTGACCCAGTAAACAAAACCATAAATTACTAGTTCACCAAAGTATGCAAGTAAAGCAAAAACGAAGTGTCAGGAATCTAACATGAAAATATTTAACATTTGAAGTTTAATCAAGCTTTTTTTTCAGATTTAAGGAGTGCAAAATTTTGAGACCTGTCATGCTGCATATGAAATGGCAAAAATAAGGCAACTGCCCAGCGAGAAAATGTTTGTTTTCCCTGCCAAAGTTGAAAGAAATTAATAAACACACATAGTTTCAGTGAAATTAAGGGGGTTTATGTAAACATTCTTATTTTCTTAGATATTACAGGCAACACAGAAAGAAAACAAGGCCATGTCAAAGTGATCCATAAAGTTTTCTTCAACAAATCACATGCAGCTTTGCAATGTTAATAGCATCCTTACTATTTTCTTATTGAAAACATACCTATTTTACTGAATGCTTCTCTTAGCTCTTCAAGTTCTTCACAAGAGATAGTAGTTAAGTTGTTTTCCATCTCTGAACAGCAAGAAGTGTAGTCCTCAATTTTGTATACCTAATACTAATAAACAGGAAATATATAAGGATTTAATACTAAGTACATATGAATACAAGTTACCGATCTTTTCAATACAAAGTACCAGATCTGAATAACATTTCCAGGCCTGGCATGCCTAAAACATTACAAAAAAACCTCTTCAATGTATCAAGCAATTCTTTTCACTGTAACACAGACTGAGAATTCATAATAGCAGCACCTGTTTTCACACACTTGGGGTTTTAATTTGCATAGAATAAGTACTGACCAACAGTCTACCTCCATTGCTTGAGTGGTTTTCAAACATTAAAATCATTGCCTTACATGTCAGCAAACAATTTTTAGAAAATTTTATTTCTAAGTGCAATGCCGTATCCTTATCAATTAACAGTTACTGCTAAGATCTAATCCTGCAAAGCACAGAGCACTCCAACATTTGCACAGTAGTAAACCTCAATGGGTATGCTGGTTTGAGTTAGAACAGGACTCATTCTGGTCAGTGATTTCACTTTTCAACTCAGTCTCTTCTAATTGACAGCACTTTTGGAAGTTAACGGCACATTTTTGCAGGCAGTGTCTGCTTCTAGAAGTGACAGTGCTTGATATTTACAGTTACTGCCAGGGACTGGGGTGCAGAAAGGCTCAGGCTTACACTTGCTGCTGTGCAGACCAAGGTCACTGCTAAATCCTGTGTAACACACTGGGGGTGCAGTAAGTTAGAGGCTGCACCTGCGGGGAGGAGCAGACAGGACGGGTGACCCTAAATTGACCAACAAGATGTTCCATCCCGTAGATGTCATACTCAGTATAAAGCTGAAAGATCACGAGGGTCAAACGCTCTTTTTCAATGGCTGACGTCTGAGGAGGACTCTCTTCTGCCTTGGATCCCAATCTGTGCATTCCTGAATCCAGTTCCTGTCTGCTGCCGAGTCCAGTCTGGGACTTTCCCAGTGCCTGCCTCGAAGCATCACTGGTGATGGTGATAAGATTGCCATGGACGGTGTGTGTGTTTGGTTCAGTATTGGTATTGCATATATTTGTGGATATATCATGTTGTTATTTCTATTTTCATTAAAGTAGTTTTAGTTTCCCAATCTCTACATCTCTCTCCCCTATTCTCTTTCTCTTCCCCTCTGGGAAGGGAGAGGGGTTAATAGAGAGCATCTGTAGTTTGTCCAGTGGCCAGCCCAGCCCTAACTCCTGAGAGATTCACTGGCGCATGATCAGACCTCTGATAGATTGCTTAAATAGTTCAAATTCCAGCTTGCTCAGCTGAGAGGGTATCAGACTTTTTTCTTTGAGAGTCTTTAAGGGTTTGAAATTAAAATGGACTTCTTACATCATGTTTGCGAGGAACAGTTTTGTATGGTACCATTTGAGAATTTGTTTTACAGTTAAGTGCTGTAGTGTTGCTGTTCCTGCCATATTTTTTGTGTTATTTGTTTTTAGTGCTTATTTGAAATTTGCGCTAGGCGAAAGTTGCCACTCTGTTGCATTGTTTAACATTGATTTATGGTGCATCAAGTTGGGCAGTGACTGCATCTAAGTACTTATTGGCATCACACAGTGAATCTTGTTACTAAGTGCACTTTTGGGTTTACCTCAGGAAGTTGTTCTCCTCATTGTGTTATTGTGCTAGATTCTGGTATCCATTAGATTGTGAAGATTGCAGATACGGTTGTTTCGATCAAATTATAATTTATTTTTATCATTATCATTGAGTTTATCTCTGATTCTCTTTTTTGGGTGGTGTCACATTAAACATCAGTGCAGGTATGCACGTCAGGCAGCCATCTCAACTCGCAGGTGGGATGCTGCTTCAGCAACACACATCGCAGCTACTCAGACTCCACAAAGCTTTATGACATACTCTGTCAATCAGACACCACAAGGTTTTATGACATGCCCAACATGAACTGCAACTATTTACACCCTGCAAACCCCCCCTCGATGAGTACTGCCACTGCTCCAACTCCTGCAAAGTGTACAGACACTGCTTCAACTCTGGCAACGAGCCCTTGTTCCAGCTCCAGTAATAAACACCACAGCTCCACCAACAACCACTGTGGCCACTCCAAAGAGCACCACAGCTACTCCAATTTCAGCAGCAAAAACTACAGCTAGACAGGCAGCTAGACAGCCAGCCACTCAATCCGCATCAGTGTAAGTTGCCCCATGAGGAGAAAAGAAACAAATGAAAGTGGTGTATCATCCATATAGCTCATTTCACCTAGTGATGGATGAGGGAGAGGGTTCTTCCAAAGCAAAATCATCAAAACAGGATTCAGAACCAGATGTGAAGGCTGATGCCTCTGTGACTGGGTAAACACCCTAACAAAATCAGATAGCCCACTGTCTGATCATAAAGGAGTGGCTTTCTAAAGCGAGTCCTCCTTCAGAGGAGGAGAGTGCAGATCAAGAGGTAATCATGCAACCTCCATCTATGAGAGAGTTGGAAACTGTGAGAAAGGACTATAGCCATCATGAAAAAGAGGTAACTCCTGATTGCTCCAATGCTGGCGTACAATACCATATACTTGGACAGTAGAGAAGCCCAGCAGTTGGAATCCCTAGCCAGAGATGGAGGCATAGACGAAGTGCTTGTAAGTAAGAACAAACCCCTCAGCTTCTGGAGGTGACTCTTGTTAGCTGTAAGAACCAGGTATCCCTTTAAGGATGATACTGAATGCTGCCCAATCAAATGGACCACCCTGGATCAAGGTATTAAGTACCTGATAGAATTAGGTGTGCGAAAGGTGATTTATAGTAACTGGTGGGTAACCGTAGACCCTGGTGCCGTGCCATGCCATGCCAGTGACCTATGTTGCAGAAGTTTGTGCACCATCAATGTATTTCCATACATTGTCAACAGTGAGATGAGGAAGTGATGATGAGACCCCAGCCACGTCTGAAGTGGTTGACAGAGTACAACAGTATGCAGACAGTTACACTTATGTCTTCAACTCTGTCACTGGTCCTCTGCAGGCCTGTGTATCAGCTCTGGAGGACAATAGCTAAGAAAACCAAGAAATCCTTTGCAAAAACTAGACAGAGGGAGAACAAATGCTATTCTTGCAATCAAGCAAGCAATATGGTTAAAAGCTCTGTGGTATAGGGGACAGTGGTCAAAATATAAATATAGGGGGGCTTGGCAGATTGATTGTATTATACTGCCTCAAAACCCACCAGGGTAAGCACTATGTGCTTACAATGGTGGAAGCAACCACTAGATAGCTGGAAACGTGCTGTGCCTCATGCCACTGCCCAGAACACTATCCTGGGCCTTGAGAAGCAAATCCTGTGGTGACTTTCTGTGGGATTTCTTCAAGAAAATGGGCATATTCTGGGCAATCCAGAATCTTATTTTGAGTTAGCAAAACTATAATTCTAAAGTTTGCTTAAAGTCTGCTTTTAAAAGTCTGCTTTAGTAGCTAACAGAACCTCGGTTCTCAGGTAGCAAAAGTGCAGTTTTACAAAGCTCTTTGTTTGAAATTACTTATCAGAGCTCTGCAGCTCAGCTATCAAAACTTTAATTAGCAAGGATCTTTGTTTAAAAAACTGCTGAGAAGTAAGAATTCTGAGCCAAGGTCAGATGGCTTATTATTTTTGTGCAGGTGTTTTGAACAAGTTTTCTAAGTGAGGTAATTAAAGGGGGGGCTTTGCATTAACCTTATACATAATTAATGACAAGTAACAAATCGTGCTGCCTAAAAATGATGTAAACGATTACTAATGAATTAACTTTTTTAACCAGTGACGAATCATAATGTTTAGATATGATGTAATGGTGTTTACTAATGAATTAGCTATGGTATAAAAACAGAGCTATCTGGGAATAAATTGGACACGAGTTGATATCACATTGGTTCGTGTGGCTGATTGTGTCTAAGCCCCCTGCGTCGTTTTAACAACTTTCAAGTACCTACTTACTAGTGGGTGAATGCTAATGAGCCTTTCCACAGCTGCTGCAGAGATTACCACCTTCTGATCTTTATTCCATTCTTCTGAAAAACCTGTTGTCTCATTACACTCTCCAAGAGATGAACTAAGGCTTTTACTGAGCACAAAGATAGGAGTCTCAGTGTGAATCTACTTTCTCTACCCAACTCGATAAAAGAGCAAAACAAAAGTGAAGGCATCTTCATAAGGGCTGATAAACTCCCATGACAGATCTTTGCCCATTTCCCCTTATAAAAGCTTTAGTACAACAGGATCATTCAGCCACCTGTTAGTAAGTGCAAGTTTGTAAAGAAGTTACACACAATTTGTCTCAATACACAAACATATTTGCATTTGCCACTGTACACATGCCATTGGTGCACACAAAATAAGCCTGCGGCAGGACCCATTTGTGTGTGCTAAGCTCTGAACAGCACTTGGCTGAAGAGAGCTGTGCCTACTATAAAGAAGTTTTGCCTTTATTTTTACTTTCTAAGCCAAAAGTGGCAAAAATCCACCTTACATAAGTATTTTCACCAAAGTTGTCCTATACTTGTGTTTGTTTTCTGATCTGGTTTAGTTGCTTTGGTTTAGATGTTTAGATTTTTTTGGTTTTATGCTTTAGAGCCAAAAAAATATTCCTGTAATGGCCAGGTTATTATTTGCTCATAGTAACTATTTTAGATCTGCTATATGCAGCTGCTTCTCCCTCAAAAAATCATGCCTATCAACACAACTGTACTGTTACCCACTGGATGAGAAAAGGGGATGACACTGGAAGGGGAAACCTGAATTCAACAACTGGTTTTGCCATGGACCTGCTGGGTGCCCTTGGGCAAGATTACCTTTGTATGTCCTGACTAATCAGGTTACCAGTTATCCTGGTGCAGGGACTGCCCCATAACTAGATGGTTACACAATGCCTGCAACAACAGGATCCCTCTAAGATCTCCTGTAAGACAGTAATAATGGAATCAGAATTTGGTTCAGAATAAAGGAGATTAGCCATTATCAATCTGAATTTCTGTTAGAAAATAATTTCTTCCCCATTCTAGCTGTGTCAGTTTTCTTTCAATCCTTGACAATCTGACAATGAGAAAAAAACAAAATGAAGCAATCGCACACGAGAGAAGAGGCAGCAGGGCTCTACATCACCTGCGGTTTGCTGAGAAATCATGCCAAGAAGTCAGAGATTTCCTGGAGGTTTGCTAAGGAGTGCCCAAGGAATGCATACAATACTGTCAAGGTGAGTTACACCTACTCTACTGAGAAAAGAGGTTTAATAAAAAAATAAATTAGCTGTGGTCAGCACAGATAGGTGTAACATTACTTCACTACGTTAATCATTGAAGCACCTCCTTATTTCAGAATTATAAGCAGTAACATCACTGCTGGAGATTAATTCACTGAAAAAGATATCATACTTGTGTATCAGTATTCTGTACTACCTCCAGTTACACAGCAGGTGGGGATTCCCATTGCATACAGTGCCCAAGGCTGTCAATATTCTAATGTCCTCATATTCACACAGTATCTTCCAGGAGAAAAAAGAGACATGATACAACTTTTCAAAGAATCTCGGAACAAAACCATCTGAATTAAAAATTTAATTGCAAATATTAAATTGTTAAGAAACACAGTTATTCAATGTACTTGGATACTATGTTGGAAAGCATGTTGCTCGATGAAGATTCACATAGCTGGAAATTAAAACTTGACCAGGATATTAAAAGACTGATAATTCAACTCAAACCTAGCAATTTAAAGCTATGTATTATAGCATTCCTCCTCCTATTATTTTACCTTTTGTTGAACCCAAAATGATGTAATTTTCATAATTTATATTAATGTTATATACATATAAGAGTTATTACATAAACCCTCCGCTTTTCAGAGATCTTTCTTAGACTATGCACGTTTTAGAGTGCTAGGCAGTTTTCAATAGGGTGGTTTTGATTCCCTCAACAGCATTTTCATAAATGTAAAGTAAGATTTTACCTTTTGTTTTCTAATACAAGAGGCAATGGGGCAATATTTTTGCTACTGTCTGCCGCTGGTAAGAGATCTCTGTATGGGAGACAATAAACTATTCTATACTCTGAAGTACTCACTATGAATTCTTGATCTCTTTGCAATGAAAAAAACACTCTGCAAGAAATGCTGAAAAGGTCTCTAGAGCTAAAGAAAATGCTGAATGAAGTATCCTACATGTAGATAAACCTGTATGCATAATTACATGAACAATGCTTACGAGTAGTTCCTAATTTTTTCAAATAACTATTTTTAAATAAACAAAGCATCTATGTGTTCAAAATACTATAAAATGCTGTTATTTTGTTTTCAAGAACTTTTTTTTTTTTTTTTTACCGTTTTTATTTTTATTTTGGTTTTTTTTTTTTTTTTTCTTTTGGGGGTTTATATAGCTAAAGAAAATGCTGAATGAAGTATCCTACATGTAGATAAACCTGTATGCATAATTACATGAACAACGCTTACAAGTAGTTCCTAATTTTTTCAAATAACTATTTTTAAATAAACAAAGCATCTATGAGTTCAAAATACTATAAAATGCTGTTACTTTGTTTTCAAGAACTTCTTTTTTTTTTTTTTTTTTACAGTTTTTATTTTTATTTTGGTTTTTTTTTTTTTTTTTTCTCTTCGGGGTTTATATTTTTAAGTTTCCACTTATCTGAAACCATCAGAGTTAAGTATTTCCTTCAAAAAAGAAAATTACTTGGAAGTTAAGATTCTCAGGTAAAAAAGCTTCAACTGTGGGTCAGGGGTTTAAGGAACGTGGTAAAACCTTCTGAGATAGCAAATGTATGGCCAGACTGTTAAAGAAAATACAAGAAAAAAATTTGGTACAAGAGTGACTACTGTCTCAAAGTACAGAAATAATATTGATTTGGGCCCTATCTGCAGTTTAAGCATTTATTTACCTACACTTAAACTGCTTTGTAAGAGGAAAAAAAAGTAGTTGTGCACTATGTAACTGCTTCTGATCTCTGCAATATTTCTGCTTCTTTGAAGGCAGTAGTTTACTTCCATGATGCTGTATAAAAAGAGTTCTTAAACAACAGTGGGTTATTTTAATGAGATCTTGTCTACTTAGGTTAGTATCTTCTGTGTCTTCACTGGGACTGTTCCTGTGGGTCACAGAGGATATGGCCTTGAGTGTGGGTGGCAAGTTAAGTCTTTTTCCTTCATGTCTCCTGATCTTATTTAAGTACTAAAATCCTACCCATCCATTTTTACTAGGTTTACCAGTAGCATGTATGTCAATAACCAGCTGGTTATCAGTATGTCCTATTCACAATTACAAAATGCGAAAATTCTGCTTCTCTTCTTATGCTTTGAATCAAACTGCTATAGATTTTAATGCAACCCCCCTCAACCCTCAAAATCCAAAAGCCATAGTTTAACCTGTAGCGTTCCTGTGTTAGTTTATCGGGATTCTTTAAGCCAACGTAGTGGGAACAGGGTAGCTTCCTTGCACCATTTGTCTCTTATAAGCCCTTGCCAGATAAAAACAGGAGTGCTAGCTATCCTGTCTCATGGACAAGAGAATGCAGTATAAGACACACAAAAGGAACTTTAAAACAAAGATATGCATCAGATGTTCCCTTTCATCAATAAAGAGAGAAGAAAAAATGTTGCTGTATTTTAACTGAGGAA
Source organism: Buceros rhinoceros silvestris (assembly GCF_000710305.1). NCBI lineage: Eukaryota > Metazoa > Chordata > Aves > Bucerotiformes > Bucerotidae > Buceros > Buceros rhinoceros. The sequence continues at coordinate 34,758 of NW_010397167.1, forward strand.
ATGCTAATGAAACACTAGTGAAAAGATTTGCATATAATAAAAATATGAGCAATGGAACTAACTGTCATTGATATACAGAATGTTAGCTTTATATGAATACACACATGGAGGTTTCTGATGTCTTTTCAAGAAGATAAAACTGCCCAACTTTTTGTCTGTTCTTTTAGTTTTTGTCGGTTTTTTTTTCCCCTCAGCTTACACTGAAAGATTGTTTCACTTGTGTCAAGATTATTCTTGATCCCTCAAATATAAAAATTATTAGAGGCCAACTAAAAAAAAATCCTTTACCAACATGAAAGGATAAATTATTTTAGGTGTTTCACTGGTGGTCTGCAATAAATCAGCAGTGGAGATTAACTTTTCAAACTTACTGTATATTAATCTTCTATTTTACTGTGATAAGTCTTTTAATCTTTATGACAAAATGAATAATCAATAAGGTTCAGTGACTTTATAATTCTTTTTATTACTACAGTTTACACTGATATAGGATATAGAAAGATAGCTTATCTTTCCCATACCACTGAAAAAGCTTCAGGAGACATTACTGGGAGACAAATACACTTCATGTTTTCCAAAGTGAAAGAGGTCTTGCTTGCAGAATACATTCACAGAATACTGGTTGGAAGGGACCTCAAGGATCATCTGGTCCAACCTTTCCCTGTCAAAATCATGGTCTAGATGAGATGGCCCAGCACCCTGTCTGGCTGAATCTCAAAGTGTCCAATATTGGGGAATTCACCACTTCCCTGGGGAGATGATTCCAATGGCTGATTGTCCCTGTTGTGAAAAATTTTCCTTGTGTCCAGTTGGCATCTCCCTAGGAGGAACTTGTACTCATTACCCCTTGTCTTTTCCATGTGACTCCTTGTAAAATGGAGGCTCCATCTTCTTTGTAGCCACCGGTTTAAATACTAGAACATGGTGATAAGGCCTCCCCTAAGCTGCCTTTTCTGAAGGCTGAATAAACTTAGTTCTCTCAGCCTTTCCTTATTTGGCAGCTTCCCAGTTCCTTTGATCATCTTTGTGGCCCTTCTCTGCCCCCGAACCCACCTCTTTTTTTGTATAGCAGGGACCAAAACTGAACACAGCATTCCAGATGTGGCTAGTTCTCTAAATGAAGAAAGAAAGAAAGAATCTAATACACCTGTAGAATGACAAACATTGAGCCTTATAAAGAAGATACAAAAACAGATCCACTCCTAATGCAGTAGAGGATGCTTGTAAACTTTTAAAACAGAGAGCATCGAAAAGTCAAAGTAATTAGCTATACAAATACATGTATATATTAAAAAAAAATATTGCAACTGCTGAAGCATACTACTAATTTTTGAAAGAAGAGGCAGGTATAATTATGGTATCAGGTATTATTATTGACAGAGTAATATGTAGTGGAAAGCTCTTTAAGTATCAGTCAGTCTGAATCTTCACTTCCTGAAAGAGTTAGAGAGTATATTTCTTGGCCTGGGCTTATAAACATGGCTGGATACGTTTATGACCACCAAAAGTATTTAAGTACTAGAAATTAAAGGATAACAATGAAGAAATGTTATGCTTCAACATATAAACTTTTAATCTGTGCAGTTTTTCCTCAGTCTTCCATGTACAGCATCACACAGTGAGCAAGGTACAACTCAAGAGGGGAAAATTGGTATCTTTTTTATACTTCCTCCAAAACTGTATGCACTGATCTTTGCTACAGGAAAACTATCAAACCAGAGTGATAAATTTTGTGTCCATGAAACATGTATCTTCTGTAAGGAGGACTTACACTGAAGAAAATTATTCATTCTGTGGGAATTTATTCAACATAGTACAGTAACTAGTGAATAAAAAAAAAAATCAACATTTTCTACTATGCCTTTAAGATAAACATGGGTGTAGAAAATGAGCAAAACCTCTTGCAGAGGAGACTCCACAATGAAGCACCTGACTTTATTATGTTCTTGCAAGAGCAGGTGTCCAACTAGTACAGACACCCTGTCAGAGCAATAAATGAATTTTTATACCCTATTCCTGGCCACAAAATCCCTCCCCTGTTTCCCCACTGGCTGGATACTCCAAGGTTTACAGACTAACCCGACATACTTCTTACATGTTATAGTACCTGTCAGTTCATGCCAACACACCTCTTACATGTTATAGTACATGTCAGTTCATGCATTGCATGTCTATTATGGCAAGATTATGCCTCCCCTAGGACAAAAGGTTATTATTCAATAGCTTATTAAGCAAGCCCAGTGCTGCTTCTGGAAGCCACAATCCTCTGGAATGACTCTAGTTTAACAAGTTTAAGGTTTTACAGCCTTTTCTCTGGCTCCTCATTCATCCCTTTAATTGTCCTCTCCATCTTGCAAGACAACCTCCTGTTTGAAAACTCATCCCACCACCCCTCTGGTGTCCTCTTTATCGAGTTCTTATCATGCAAGAACAACATTCTTTTGTTTCTTTCTTACATGGGTGACTCAAGGATAAACAATAACTTGAAATACCTAATTGGTAGACTGGTTAGACATGGGCCTGGTCTGACTTCACTTACTCTGGTACAAGTACAGGATAATTCCATGAGGCTTAACTCAGGATGAAGGGCAGTTCTATTACAAAGCAAATACAAGTTTACTTTGGAAAGATACTTTTTCATGCAAACAAAATACCTGCAGCTTCCTTTAGCGGCTGAGTATACAGAATAGCCATGCAAATTCATCAACAGGATCAGTTTCATGTAGTTCCCTTCACATGCATCATTCAAGAGGATCACAGACTGCCCATACTTTGCATTGTTGCATTCAGCCCTCTGAATAGAAAACAGCAGTGGAAACTTTACATATGCCAGAAGGTCCACTTCTAGGAAAGTAATTTTGAAAAAGTGCTGTTGTATTCAGAGTTCATGGAAGTATCTTTCCCAAAACACTCAGCAAACTTAACCTGTTTACAGTTCAGCTACACCAACACTTTGGACTGAAATTCCCTAAACTGATTATCTCAGCCTATGTGCAACCTGTTCTGGTTTGGGTAATTTGTTATTTTTCTAAGAGTTCTACAAGTTTCACCTGCCTCCAGCACAGGCCTGGGAGTGTTTTATCCCGTTCTAGAACAGAGAAGTGAAACGCATCTACCCCACATCCACAGACAAAGCAATGCCTGCTCAAACAACATCAACTCAGATACTACCTGATTTATAAAACTCATAAAATTACTGCCCGAATCTGTTGTGTCCAGGGTTCTCTGAGGCTGTCCTCTTCCATTTCATTTGCACTAAGCATGCTGTAGTCTAGAATAGCAGGTGGTATGCAAGAATTTGCCTCTGCAATTGCTCCTTGCAGCTGCCAAGAGAAGGCACTACACCTTCCCCTCCAGCTCCAAAGACCAAGGGTATAGTAAGGAAGTGAACTCCAGTATTCCAAGTCCCACAACAGATTACAGGCCACTGCTCCACTTCTTTTCATCTTGTTTGCTTTAATAGAACAAGCTGTCATGTTAATGATCATGTCATCAAAAGTAAATCTGAAATATTGACTTTCTCTGTGAAACTGGGATGCTGAGGCAATTCAAGTCAATACCAGTAGCCCCACAGAGCTGTGTGCACAAGTTACTGCTTTCTACCTATATATTCTCATGCTTATAAACACGGGCATAACACACTAGCTGTGGTTAGATCACTTTTGCAAGAAACACAGAACAGCAAGGAAGTTAAATTTGTCTACTTTGTGTATATTGTAAATTTGTATTTCTGCAATACAGTGTCCTAGGCTCCCTTACCTATTAGCAAACCATTTCCAGATGAAAAATACAGACACAAAACTATTTCTGTGCAGGCAGCAAGTAGCTTTTCTTTAGGACTTGAAAATACCAGGCAAATCAGTATCGGAAAATACAGAAAAAAGATTTTTCTCATAGGTCTCTTGATAAGAGACAACACTTCTGTTTTTCAGAACACAAAATCAGATTATCTGCAAAAACACCACACTCCTTAATCTGAAGCAAAATCATCCCAGTTTCAAGATAGGCTTTACAGAAGTGCAGACACAGAAGGAAAATGAAAGCACAGGAGGAATTTGAATACACTCAAACCATAAATCTTAATTACCTTTTATGCCTTCTCTAAATCTTTTATTATCAATTTCAACTATTTTAAACTTCTTTTTTGTTCTTCGAGAACATAAATATTTAATCAGAAAAATGAACACAAAAGGCATAAAGACTTAATGTTTAACATAAATATATCAACCATCCACTAATAAGAGATTGTTTCCACTAAAAAGAGTTTTCAGAACTCCTTGTGAATAAAAGAAGCCTACATTCTCATGGAAACCAAATAAACAAAAATAGAGCAGTACAACGTACAGTAGAAAAGGATGGTCCTATTATGCCCTTTCAAGAAGTTTGAGCCTGCTACTTGCAGGGGAACAGCTTGGAGACAGAGCTAAAGGTACACAAGTTTAAACGCCTGGATCAGATACTACCACAGCAAAGGTACCAGAGTTACTAAGGACAAGTTTTCCTGTTGTTTCCAGCAACTTCAACTGGAGTCAGCTGAATTGGTGGATTTTTAGCATCTCTAATAATCAGACCATTAATAAACTAGTGAAAAGCTTTAGAAACAAATAACTCAAGTATAATGCAAATACAATGATATTGCTTCCAGGAGAGATAGAAGCAGCTCTTATTTAGTGCTGCTACAGAAATGAAAGTGTTAGTGTAAGCAAAAAAGTTCTTCAAGGTCTCAGTTCCATAGTACACTTCACACAAGGAAAGTCATAAAAATGCTTGCTAAACATTTTGAGTTTTCAGTAAGAAACTCTTGCATACCAGCAATAAAACCTGCATGTCATTAATGGCACACAAGGACAGGGAAGAACAAGCAAAAACAGCGGCACCCCATTTCTGAGAGCTGTGTGGCTCTTGAGAAACCCACATTCACCTCTGTGCTTCAGATAGATAACATATTTAGAATCAAATCTGCTTCAGTTCCCATTTAAAGTCACATGTATTTGCAATGAAAAAAATATATTCACATTAAGCATTAACGTGTTTCACTTAGCTCAAGAACACTACTTAGCCTCCCCACTATAACTCAAAATGGTGTCAGAAATGGAGCAACCCCATCATCTCACCTTTTTATCAAAAATCTGAAGTTGGGGTTTTGAATATAAATTAAACATTTAAAGGCACTGTTCTAAAGGAAAAAAACCCTTGCTTTTCCATTTTACACATAGCAATGTCTGTATTCAAGTAATCCATGATTGCAGAGCTACATTCAAATTAATTAGCAAATTAACAGTTCGGGTGAGGCTCAGGACAGATTAAGGTGATGTGGTGGAAGAAACTTCTTTACAAGTGTAAACAACGTAATGCTGCCCAGGAAGCATCTGACTGAGCATTGCACAGAAAACAGATTTGTCTGTCTTTCAACAAGTTCAATCAACTTAATATACCTTTTCATTTTACATAACCTTTTCTTGTCTCCTCTCAACAGCAGTATCAGTGGCCCTCTGGATGGATCACTTGATACTCTCCACAAATTATACTGAAACCTATGTCCCATGCTGACTAGTCATTTGGCTTCCCTGTACGCAAATGCGCTAGACTCTCCTTCCTGAAGAAATTCTGCAAGCTCCCATCAAACACCTCTTCTGGTCTTGCTAGTCTACAAGGCTACCGTTGCCTCACGGACCTTGTCCACATATTCACCATCTTGACAAATGTCTGTGCTTGTACATCACTTCTGAATGCATTCACCCAGTGATCTGGCAAAAGCACGGTTTCTGGAAGCCCAGAGTTGGCAAGGACTATGCTTTCCAATTAGCATTAGAAGCTGGCACCTTGGATACTGCCACCAAAAGCAAGGAAAAAATACGGGCTGAACCAACACCACAGCCACCATAACAGAATGGGGCAAACCCAGACATGGTGGCAAGATGAATGCATACTAGGGTCAAAACATCAGAGCAGTTTTGCAATGCAAATGCATGTTAGGTGGAAAGAGTCTACCATTAACATACAGAAAATTTGATGAGAAACTAGCAAACAGTTTGTCATAAAACCTATTTGATTACCAGTCACTGCTCCGAAGAACAGAAATTTTTTTTTTTAAGTCCAAACTTGGTTTCTCTGTGACATTTCACTAAAACAAACCACACTAAAATATAAATGGAAAAGCTACACTAATAAAAGCAAGTTCATTCAGGCGCTCAATCCTCAAGTCATTATTTTATGCCGAGGCTGACATTCCATATCAAGTTTACAACAGCAAAAGAGAGTGAGTTACAAGATACATCAGCAAACGATACTTTATCTCTTTCTTTCTCTGTCTAGGTTTATGTGCATACAGCTTTTGTCAGCATGCAACTACGAGGACAAATAAAAACTGCATTTTTTTTAATAGGAAATTCTCATATAAATATTCTCTGATATATAAATTAGGAAACAAATCCTGAAATTCTTACTGAAACATTTGTACCAATAAGAATTTTGTCTGTGCACACACCAAAAGTCATGCTCATAGCTCACAATGTATTGACAGGACCCTCATTTGACAGAGCAGCTTTCTGGGTGTCCCACTACTCTACAAATAGGATTCTCAAACTTCGGGGTTATGCTTTAATTATTCTGGTACTTCTTTATTAAACTATAGCACTGCTAGTTACTTACTAAACAGAAAAGCTAACCAGAAGCAAAAGTCATAAACCAAACTTTCCAAAAACAATCACAAGTCAGACCCTAACCAACCATAAAAAAAGATATGAAATGTTAAATTGCTTCAAAACTACTCATGGAATGCTATCTGTCTCCTGTTTTCAGATACTTCACATCATTCTCAGATTAACTTTTCAAGCTTTTCTCTGTAACTGGAAGGACTAGTAATTTGTTTTAAAATTAAACAGATCTTCACATACTTTCTCCACACTGCAAACTGTGACTTCTGAGACCATCTTCCGTTTTCATGGAAAGCTCAGGCAAATCATAAGAACTGATGATATTGTGGAATTCACTGACTCACGATCTTCTGGTCTGCTTCTACATTACAATTTAAATAGTAGGTTTCTAAAAGAGATAGTACTATCAAAGTAAAGCAGTTACAATGTTATCTCCACCACAACATTCATAGAAAGGAAACAAAAGTATTCAGAAACATTAAAATACAACAAATAGCACAGCTTTTCACTATCTACGAGCTTCTGACACAGCAATTATTATTAACAATTTCACAGCCAAAATTCTGCTGCTGCGATCAGCAAATTACAATTTCATGTTACAAGCTTCACAGATTTTCAGTTTGCTGGATATTACGTTCCATCTACTATGATCAAAGTGTACTCACCTTCAACTGTTTAATCTGTTACAGTATCACTGAAAGTTTTACATCTTATGCAAGACTGTAGGCTTTTGTCCTAAACCTCTATTTCTCACAGATTCAGAGCTGCTTGAGAGGTAGGACATATTGTACTCAGTGCTCTTTGCTAAGGAATTTATCCTTCTATGGCACTCATAACTTCAGAAAAGCATCTTTTTCTTAAGCCAACTAGAACAAGATGAACAATTTTTCTCTTCTCCAAGCGTGAAAATAACCTCTAGTTAGCACGTAACTCAAAAAGCAGAGCTATGAACAAAGCTATCAGTGAACAAGCAGACTAAGAGGCAGGAGAGGGAGATTTTAAAATGACCATCTGCAACACTGTAGAAAACCACTGCCTTTATCTTTCCATGTGCCTGCTCTCCGGTAGTCTGAAGTAGAAAACCTCAGCTTGCTACAAATCCTAAAACTGCAGCAGAGACCCACTTTTACTAATGAACTTAGTTCTAAGGTCACCCCAGAAGTTAATCACACGAAGATCTTTCAGAGTAACAATAGAAATGCACGTTCAGTCTCCTGCCCTCAGCAATTCAATTTACACCCCCATATTCCTGCTACCTGCAATTACTAAATAGTACCAAATAAATGTATGTCGCCAGAGTATTTTTCTGTTTTCATTACCAGATAGCAGTATGGCCTTCTGTCACCTGCTAATTCCTCATTCAACTCTATATGCTTCAAACGATTAGACTTATCAGCTACTATACTGTAAGTATAGTAAGCCAGGATTTTGTGTCATGGAAAATGCAGAGGTTATTTTTGTTTTCTCTTTTCATTGGTCAAGTTAGAGGAAAAAGGAGGGTCTTCCACAATACACAGTAAAGCAACTCGCAGCATTTCTAAACCATCCAGTCCGTGCAGAGTCTACAGATGCACAAATCCTACCCGTTTGCCAGTTCATAGCCGAAGGAGTTATGTTTGCTAAAGCACTGATGATAAAAGGAGCACATTAGTAAACCTGAGTAACTAGAATGAAATAGAGTATTGTTCATAGCTTCTAAACTAGAAGACTATCTGGACACACATTAAGTTCATTTGCTGGTACTGCAGTTCTTAGTAATTAGGCCAGAAGAAAACAGTTGTTGCCAGCTGTCATTTTGAATCATATTCTGAAGAGGAAAAAGAAATTTTTGAAATTAAATTACTTAAAACCTCAGCCCTAACATTCATATAATTAGGAGATAGCTTTCATTTAAGAATATAGAGTTGTCTCTGATTAGCATTAGAGTAAACACAATCTTGTTATACAGCTTAATATTTCAGCTTTTCTACAGGTCCATGTTTTTAATCAGACCATTCTCCCAATGATTATTAACAAGATTAAAGGATAAATACACTTAAGTGAATTAAAGTGGGTAATATGGGATCCAGCATTTATTTTTTGCTAGTGCCTATTATTACTAAGGAAACATCTGCAAGAGAGTCCTGAAAGTGGGATAATAACCTTTCTTCCACCAAAAGTACGCATGTAGAAGCATAAAATATGCTTTATTTCTGAGGGTTAGCAGTACCAGTCTCACTGATGAGCTATCGTGATGTAGCACTTTTCTCCTCCTTGGACACCTGTATGTAATAGCAGTAACTGAAATAAAATGCACTTGATGCACTACGTTCATCAAGTAACTTACATTTACATGTACCAAAACAAATAATAAGGTCAAGACTGACACTTAGTATTTCCTGCATGTGACAAGCTGAACCAAAGATGAAATTATGTAATTAGTAATTTTATCAGAAACGTAATACACAGGATGATAGAGAAGTCACCTTTACTGGTTCATTTTGCAGCCCTTTAAAGGTGTAGCAACAGTGATGCTTAAAAACCCATTAATAAAGTGAGATTACATGACTGTAATTACAGAACTGGTCTATCAGAAACCTGGAACTCCTGATCCACGTTGATCTGACTAATGCCAGTTGTTTTCATCGTTAATAACTCTTGCATATCACAACATAACCACTCTAGTCAACTCTTTGCTCAGTGAATGTCAAGGCTGAAATGAACTAGTAAGACAACATCTTACACTGAAAAATCTTAAAACCTAGGTTTTCGATTGAAAAGCACTTGCAGTTGCTTAACAAGGTATCTTTTCTCAGCACTACATTTATGATTTACTGTATCCCTACTGTCTGGCACAGTACAGTGGAGCTTCCTCCCTGTTTGCTAGGATCAGATGCTTTTACTTGCTGGTACTCCTGTTCTACTTTTACTTAATCCATTTATGTAGACCTAGTGATTTTTGGAGTTTTTATGGCAACAGTTACAGATGCGAAGTATTTCACGCACGGAGCTTCCTCCGCTAATAATTCTGTTTGCTAGGATCAGATGCTTTTACTTGCTGGTACTCCTGTTCTACTTTTACTTAATCCATTTATGTAGACCTAGTGATTTTTGGAGTTTTTATGGCAACAGTTACAGATGCGAAGTATTTCACGCATCATGGTGAATGCTACAAAAATATTTTACTGCAATAAGAAGGGTGGCAACTAAACATCACACACAGACTTTACATGAAGCATTAAATGTAAGGGTACAATCTTTTTAGTTTAGGTATTTCCACATTACATGCTGTTAAGGTGATGTCTACTCCATTGACACAACCTCACAGAATAGTGAAAGCCCCAAGAACTGGCAAAATACTCACAACAAAACATAGAATGATAACCCTAGAATCACAGAATGTTTTGGGTTGGAAGGGACCTTCAAAGGTCATCTAGTCCAATGCCACCCTGCAGTGAGCAGGGACATCATCAACTAGATCAGGTTGCTCAGACTGCCATCCAACATGACCTTGAATCTCCCCAGGAACGGGGCATCTACCACCTCTCTGGGCAACCCATTCCAGTGTTTCACTACCCTCATTGTAAAAAAATTTCTTCCTACTATCTAGTCTAAATCCATCTTCCTTTAATTTAAAATCATCACTCCTTGTCTCAACAGACAGTGCTAAAAAGACTGTCCCCAGCTTTGTTACAGCCCCTCCTTAAGTACTGGAAGGCTGTAATAAGGTCTCCCCAGAACCTCCTCCAGGCTGAACAACCCCAATTCTCTCAGCCTGTTCTCATAGCAGAGGTGTTCCATCCCTCCAATCATTTCCATGGCCCACCTCTGGATCCTCTCCAACAGACTGATGTCTGTCTTGTGCTGAGGACCTCAGAGCTGGACACAGTACTCCAGGTGAGATGTCACCAGAGCAGAGGGTTAGAATCACCTCCCTTGGCCTGCTGGCCACAGTTCTTTTGATGCAGCCCAGGACATGGTTGGCTTTCTGGGCTGCGAGCACACATTGCCGGCTCACGTCCAGCTTTTCACATGCTCCCGCAGAAGGTAATGAATACTGTTCGAGCACATATAGGTTTAATTTACTTGACTTCTCCCTCCTCCATTGCGTTGGTTTCTATAGTAAGCCATGTAATGGGGAAAGTTGACATTTAGCAGAACTTTCATCAATATTCCCATGCATAAGCTCTATTTTAGTCTCATCATAACCAGATGGAAATTTATTTCTCCTCATACTAAATCTCAATCAGAAAGCAACAATTTTCCACTATGAAAACTGCAGCTAGTACAGTTATTCATATTTTCACTGAAAAAATATTTTAATAGAAGGATCTATGTAATTAACAACAGTCAGAATTTTCATATATCATTTAAATTACATTTTAAACTACAACACTGCACAATATTCTCCTAGCATAACTAGTACAGAATTTGGAACTTTATTGAGGGATTTTTAAGTATCGCTGTTGCTACGAGTTTAAAAAAAAAGTAATTTCCAAAGCCAATTAAACCATAGAAAAATTTCTCCCACAAAATCATTATGACACTTATATTCTTTAGTTCTGCATTTTTTTTTTATTTTTAAAATCAGCAGTAAGATTCTGAAAATTTTGCCTTATGGAACTCAATTCCAGGCATCTTAACTCTCATTCAAAAATTATCAGCTCAAAAAGTCTTTATGTTATAACACCAATCCTAGTAGCAAATGCATTTCTGAGAGTTTCCTCCACAGCTACTAGCCTCAAGAACAGTACTTTTCTAAAAACAGTGGAAAGCAAAAAACAAGTAATGAAAAGATATATACATCTATCTTTAATAGCCATAGTTGTAGATAAGCAAAAAAGTCTATATATAAAAATATCTATACAAAGTATATACATAAATAATAACAACAGGTTCCAAAGTAATAATCTAGCATACTATCTCTCCAAATTACTCAAATGTTTCATTTTACCTCATCAATAGTCTTAGGCACGTAACCAGTTTTACTCATACAAAAAAATGTAGATAAATGCTTGCAGGACTTGGATCAGTCTACAATACATATAGAAACAAAACACATGAGAAAAGCAGATTTTAATGTTATATATTTTCTTTCCTCACTTCTTTCCCTCTTTTACCTGTTAATTTTTGCTTAGTAGTTGGATGTTCATATTCTGCTTTTAGGTTTCTAGCTTGCCCATTGTCCTTATCTTCAAACCAATATTCAGGATGAGATATAATTTTAATCTGCGCCCCTTCATGTCAGCCAAGTTGACTAAGCGATATAGATAAAAACAGCATGCTGAAATACACATTTTTATGGTGTACAGGAACAATGCAATGCATTCAAAGGTCAGGCAACTACTCTGACAACCACTTTCATGACTATATGGAAATTAGTCTTCAAGTAATCATACAGACTATTTGAGTGTTATCACAGCAGCCATACAAATGATAAGCCATATGCACACCTTGATGTCACATGAAACTACTTAGTACAGTCCAGAAGACCTGCGTGCACCATCTTGGGTGCATTTCCTCTGACCACAATATCAGCCTGTACAATGTTTGTATTTCACAGTTCACAAAGGCATCACGGGATACAGATGTGCATTTAAATGTCTTAGTATAATCGTGTCTACCTGCAAAAGACAGGCGAGGTTTAACTGTAGTCATGCTAACCGTACGGGGGAGTATCTCACATACATCCACAAAGTGGATAACCCCCAAGAAGAACAGTATTTCTACCTTAAAATTAACGTAGGAAATAAAAGTACAATCAGCAATGCTCTTGTGCTCTGTGACCTGCTGGTTCAAGGGAAAGTCATTCAGTGTCTAAAATAAAAACACTGACTTGCAGAGGCATGTGGTAAAAAAAAAAACAATGAAAGGCAAAGAAGATAGAGGCCTGGGTATGGAAAAATCACGCAATTATATAGTGAGAGCACTGCCCAAGTGGGGAGAAGAGGTGGAAAAAAAAAAAAACGTGACCTGCTGGTTCAAGGGAAAGTCATTCAGTGTCTAAAATAAAAACACTGACTTGCAGAGGCATGTGGTAAAAAAAAAAAACAATGAAAGGCAAAGAAGATAGAGGCCTGGGTATGGAAAAATCACGCAATTATATAGTGAGAGCACTGCCCAAGTGGGGAGAAGAGGTGGAAAAAAAAAAAAACAAGTAACATCACTTTTGGCAGAAATCTTGGTAGTGCCATATACAATGAATCTGATCCTTAGCTCTACATTATCTGCAAGAATTTCCCCCTGCAGTCTGGAAGCTGTGAGGTCTGCACACCCAAGACTCATTTCATCAATATGAACACTACATTGGAAGAGAAAACACAGAATGTCTCAAGGCACATTATTTTCATCTGTAATTAGTCATTCTCCAGCTGGGTGATAATACACCTGTTCTTCCTCCTGTGGGTCAAGAGCTATAAAAGAATAAATAACAGGACAAGGAAGAAACAAGGAGATGAATTCAGAGTTTACTGAGCTCCTTATCATGTGTATCCTCCTATCATTGGAGCGTTTGGGAAGTGTTAGGTTTTGTGGGTGTCCACAAAAATGTTTTTACAGGGAGCATCTAGAAGACTTCTGACATCCTCACAGCACAATGAAGTTATTATGGTCAGACTTACAAAGAGTCTTATTAGACCACCATAGCAGGAGGAACTTGATGTCATGGTCAGAGGGCAGTAGATGGGGCTTTGCAACTGGGAAGGAAAGAAGACTCCTAACTTCACTTCAAGTGAAGAATGGAGAGCAGGTGCTCTCTCTTTAATGAACTGTTATAAGTACGTATTACAAAAAAAGAAAAAAGCCTGAATTACATGCTTGGTAAATTCTTAAAGAAATAGCACCACAAATTTATACAGCATTCTACAAATGAAAGCACTTTTACAATACCCATTTTAATACGATCTCACTGCTGACTGGGGAGACTTCCAGGCAAAAGCACTTCTTTTTTCCCCATTAACCACTTTGTGTGTCCCACTCAAGCTTTACGCACAGCAAGATGACCCTATGATTCAAAAAACTATCATATTTCTAAGGATTTAAAGCTAAAGAATAATACAGCCTGCTCAAACTCTCCTAAGATCTCAACAGATACACTGCTATCTTCCTTATTAGGGATGACATTGGCAGTAAAACTCTACATCAAATTTCTTGGTGATTGTTGTCTCAGGCTTGGAAGTTTATACTCAGAATGTTGTTTCACAACAAATAGATTTTTTTTTAATTGAAATTGTGCAGAAAATTGCATTCCAAGTAACACTGGTAACAAAACCCAGACATGCTTGGTCTTCCTCCTCCATTAAAGTTCTATTTAACAAAAAAAAATGAGAAGCTTCTGCTTTCTCGCTAGGAATGACTCTTGAAAGACTATTATTTTATAAAGTCAGCTAGTATAAAACACTGCAACATGTGTTGAAAAACAAACTAAACTAAAACCGAATTATGTTTTGTATAGTTCCTCAAAGTATACGAGGTCCTTCCCATGCTAGCAACCTTTGAAAGGTCAGCAGAATTTTTAATGACACGGCATAGATTTTGCTGTACAAAAATAACCATCTATGAATGAAAAATTAGTAATAGGTTCCCTGAAAGCATCCATGTGAATCACCTCCCTTGACCGGCTGGCCATGATTCTTTTGATGCATCCATCTGAAACGAATCTGTAACTGAAATACAGGCATGCGCCCACTTCATGGACTGTTTTATATGCAAGAGACAGTCCTAGCACAGTGGAAACAGGCAACAGGATTTTATTTCAGCCCAGAAACAACACTAAGACAAAGTTCATAAACAAATGCAGAGAGAGCTATACCTTCTAATTAAAGCAAAAAAAAAGCTCAGATTTCAATTTCCCCTCACATACTTTCCCTGCTACTCCTATCTATACACAAAGCTCCTTACTTAATGCTTTTATACTCTGAAGTCTTGCAGACTTGCTATCTAGGTAGGGCACACACGAGTGGGTCATAAGCCTAGGTTCACCAGTACATCCCAGGACTGGTACTAAAACACACCTTCCGCTCTGGTGTAAGGCAGCACATAACTCTCCACACACTGTACGATATTTACAGTCTTTCGGGTTTTTCTCGAACCCTTTTGCACTTCATGCATTTAAACATCGGCTTTTCTTCAAAGAAATATAAACAGAAAGCAACATAGCTAGAAGTTTAAAAAGTAATATTAACAGTAATATTTTAAGTATTCCATAAGCACACTCCTCACGGCTACCTACAGGGAGGAGCGCTGGGCCGGTAGGCGCCCAGCCCCACACCTACCAGAAAACACCTTCCCACGTCCCGCCAGCTAAGCGAGCTGGGCTCACCCCTTCCACCTCCTCCCCCCAGACACGGTGATGGAGCGACAGCAACTTCTAGCCACCAGCGACCCGCTCACTTTCCTACC
>NW_010397168.1:0-13240 GCF_000710305.1 Buceros rhinoceros silvestris
TCGGGAGAGACTAGTAGTAACTCTGTCCTCAGTGATCAAAAATAGGGATTTAAATAAGTAACGACGGTAAATCCTTCCTTATGTCTGTAACCGGCCAAGAAGAGCCCGTTCCCAACCCTGCTGCAACTCGGAGTTGGCCTGAGCCAGCACACAGAAGCGACACCACAAAATTCCACCCATGCAAATAGCTGGAGCCACCCCCCCCACGCTACCGCCCCCTGAAAATCTGTATAAATTTTCCTTTGCATCTCCAAAACCCCCTTGCTTCAATACAGAGCAGCTCCAGGCGAAAGAATATTAACATATTTGCGAAGATTACTGGATGATCTGAGCAGTCTAGACAGACAAAACCTTTCTCTGCATTGTGTGTGCTTCTCCTTCTGAATCTCTCCGCAGGTTTTGTAAGTTGATTTGTTCTGGATTATCAACACTTGAAAAAAAGTAACGAATGCAAATCAAAAACTACTACACGTAAACTTTTCAAAGAGTATTTCAGAATAAAATTAAATGGACCAATAAATAAATATCCTATCAGTCAGGCCGAGTCTTATTTAAATTTTGACCAGAGTCAATTTGATAATAAAAATACAGAGCAGGCAGATTTTCAGGGTCTGGTTTATTGCACTAAGAGACTTCTATTTTAAACAGTTAAAAGGAAGAAAAACCCCTCAGGCTGCTAAAATTTTTGCCTACTTTGCAAGTCTAAAGAAAGAAAAGGTTCACTTGGCCCTCGGCGTAATCCCCGCAGGACAGCTGCAATCCTGAACTGATATCTATAGTGTTATTAATCTGCTCTGTTCTATACATTCACATACTGTCCTCATCACCATGGCACCTCAACATCTACGTAGCAATGCACAAAGCAAAGCTATGGCTCCTCTTCACTAAATTCCTGGCGATTCCCCTACGCCGCCCATCCATCGCAGCTTGGGACCATACAGCGGATAAAACCATCAAAAAAAAGTGCAAAGTCGAAATAAAAGGAGAAACCAGCACAACTTTCTCCAGCTGGATGCAGCCACCTGGGTCTTGATCTGAGGCCTCCATGGTGGTTAATCCAGCCAGAGCAGAGTTGGATTAACTTTCAGTTTCAAAATCTTGCCACTGCAGAAGGGGCAGATTTTAGCTCAGAAGAAATACAGGCAGCTCAGTGAGGATGAAGATATTCTTTTAAGTAAGAAGTCTCCACCCCCACTTCACCTCTGCAGCTGGATCCATTCCTCTCCATCATCCTTTTTTTTTTTTTTTTTTTTTTTATTTGGTGTGCAGGCTTAATCTAAGGAACTTCAGTCTCAGCAGCCTGTCGCTTTTAAGGACACACCACAGTCCCACTGCTGCTGACTGAAAAGTAAATCCACGCTTTGCACAGGATGCAGAGGAGGGAGGAGGAGAGGGTCACAAATAATTTTGCTTAAAACCTGCATATGGAGTAGAGAGATCTTTATAAATTTGTCCCATTTCACAAGGTGTAAGTGCTTAAAAATGCTTCGTTAAAACGTATGTTCTTTTGAAATATTTATTTTCCTTTTAATTACATGTGAATTAGCTGGGGGAAGCTGTAGGGAAGCCCTCTAACTGACTTAAGCCTTCTCAGCAGTTTGTTAAATTCTAGCCTCAAATCCCTTGAGGGAATAGTGGATTCAAAGCAGCTTTTAATCATACTATAAGGAGGGTGAAGTAGTATGTAAGTAGGTCATAGAGAAAGCATTACAAGTGCATAGGTTATTGCTTTAACAACTACAGCGTAACACACTTTTCAAAGCACGTTTGCTTTTGCCGTTTCGAAGTTAGAGGCAGGAGCGGGGTCAAATGCAAAAAGAAACCCTCTCTATAAAAGATACCAAGGTATGACTCAAGGAGAGCTTGGCAGTTGAATAATTTGGTTCTCAAACATAAATTATGTAGTGTCTACATATGAATTAACTCTCCGACGCAGAGGGTAAGCGGTGAAAAACAAAAAAAACCCCAAAGTCCTAAACATTCCACACACTTCACGGGCTCCGCTCTGTTATTTGTAACATTAATGCCAGCTTCTTGACCGGCACATGTGCAAGATAGCAACTTTCATTAAAAATGAAGGAAAAAGTGGAAGCTGTGGTCTGTTACTATAGTACAGAGGGAAATGGGGAGGGGGAATGGCAAATGAAGCTGCATTAATTTTCGCAGCATAAATCAGACACTGGATCTAAACGCTGGCTTAGAGGTGCTGCAGCACTGTTGCGCTAGCACTGCCCGCTGATGCTGAGCTTTTTCAGCTGGCGGAGCATATGGTAGTTTTGAGGAAGGAACCTGGAATTTGGAATCAGCAATTCTCGGCCTTTAATCCTATTCTAGCTACAAATGTCACCTCCTATCCAGCCTCCTCTCGTTTCAGAGGCCCAGACCCCTCTTGCCCCTGCAGTCCCATCGTTTCCTCTTCGTGCCTCTGTTTTGCCATATGTCTAAGTGGGGCACACGAAGCAGTTCCACCTCACATTTGCCGATTAGTCACTGTTCAGGCAGCTTTTCAAACACAGAGCTACATGCAAATTCTCCAAACAACCCAACCTTTGAAAACCAAACACATCTTCGGAGCAAAACCACCCCAAAACCCCACCATAAGTTCAGCTGGAGAAAGACAGTGGATGAGCGGTGGATCGCTGTCGAGTGTATGAGCTCACTCTGACATCATTGTCGTGGCTTTCACTCAGCAAGTGACAAAGAGAGCAGACACCCCCTTCTCTTCCAGGTCCTGTATGGAGCCCACACCACGTCCCCTCTCCAGACCCTCTCCTCACCCTTCTCGTAATTGCTTCTTTTAATCAACCCATCCCCCAGTGCCGGTCCAAGGAAATGCTACTGTTGGAAGCACTTCAAGGGAAAGTTTCTGAATGACTTCACCCTCTCCCAAGCCTGCAAGGCAGTATGAAGAGAGTTCAAATCCTCTGCTTTATTCCCCCCTAAGCCAATGAACATGCTCAGGATTCAGCTTATCTCTGGCATCAAAGCAAGTTTCTAACAGAGGCGGCAGAGGCAGAGCCCAGCGACAACGGTGTAAATTTGGAGCTGGCTCAAATGACTTCAGTGGAATCACTCAGGATCTTCCACTAATGTGAGGGGAAAAAGAAATCCAGTCCAGATAGCATTAGTGAATGCAAATGAGATGTTCGCTAACTTTCACAAAGAAATCACCTTCCAGGAAAACCGTGAGCCTGACGTAGCAGCGTGGCTAACAGCAGAAAATGCAGTGTTTTGATTTGTGTGGTCGGACCTGAGTCTACCTGCCTACAGGGAGCGAGGAACCCCATCAGCTTCACTTTCATTAGCAGAGTTCTGGAGGGACAAGGAAGGGAGGTGAGGGAAGAGAAAATGAAACCCAAAGCACTCGAGCACAAGTTACACAAAGCATTTGGGCAGAGCTAAAGAATGCTGTAAAAGCTGTAAACAGTTAAAGCACGAAGTTGAGCAGTTCTCTGAGCGGCCAAAAGTATTGCACACGATTCTGCACTGTTTTACCATTTGTGAAGATTTTGATTATTTGTAACAAATCTATCTTTGCCAGTTAGATCTAACATTGGAATAAAGTTTTGCATTATGAAGCCTTAACCTTTCAGTAAGGATTTTTATTTATGAAGCCAAGCACACAATGGTCTTCCCTTCATCTTATTTTGAGAAATAAAACAACCTGCATATAATCGAAACTCTTGTAAAAAGAAAATTAAATTATCTTTTAAAACTGATCAATGAATTTTAGGAATTAAAACCTTTGCCGCTTGTGAGGCTCCCTCCCACTTCTGTAGCCAATTGTAGCTGATCAGTAATTTATTTCAGAAATAAACGTCATTTAAAATTAGCCCTGTGAAAAGGTACGTCAAATTAAGCATTTCTAGAGCTTTCACTTGAAGCACATTGATATTATGTAAACTTGGTTGCTATAGTAAAACTTCCCACTCACTACTTTTTTTTTTCTTCCTATTTTATACCACCGAAGAGGTGATTTCATCCCACTGTGGGTATAAGGCCTTTGTTCCACTTTGCGGGTAACTACTCAATCTTTCCGGAAACAATTAGGCTAACTTTTGTGGCACAAGGCAGATGCTACAAGTGACAGAGGGCTTTTAGGAAAGGCCTTTAACGTGCTTTGTTAATAGCATGGAAAGACTTGGGATAGTCAGTCCTGACCCTCAGTTCCAACCCTGCATAGTGCTAGTGCAGAGCAGGAGCTGCCCAGTACCGTGTGCTCCAGCGGGGCTATCCACGGTGCTCGGGACTGTATTTAGCAAATACTGAAGAAAAGTAGTAACGAGTAAATATTTGCAAGACCAATTCTTCCTGTCCTGTTATGTATTTACAGCCTGTTGAAGAGCAGCACTAATGATCTGTAGGCGTTGCCTTTGTGTAGTGCCAAGACCAAGGTTTTTGTCAGCCCAGCCCTATCTCAGCTTGACAACAGACATTGACCGGCGGGGTTTTTTCCTTCTCTCTCTTCCCCCGCCCCCCCCCCCCTTTTTTTTATGAACTACCTTATTTTTCTCACCCACCGACTGATTCCATCAGCAACCACTACCCAACCAAGAGAGAAACTAGGGTACCGCATGCACTGGGCAGACCTGATCTCCTACTAGATAGCAGGTACATTAGTTATGGTTAGAAAAGGCACCTTTCCAAACAACCCTGGAAGAGGGAACTTAGTGTTGTTGGATTTGTCTATCTTCATGTGAAAACATATAAACCTGCACTACTTGGGATAGGAGGAATTGCACATCTGCTGCTCTTGTCCGTCTTTCTCCATCCTCACAACATTCAAGAGCCCCACCTATGCCTTCACAGGGCAGGGGAAAAAGCCCACCATAACAAAAAAACCTCCCACCCCCCACCCCATCCAAACCCCCTAGGAGATACAAAATCCTCCCTCATTTTATATGAGATTTCTGAAGATTTTTGCCCAACTAGGGAGGCTGGTTATTGAGAGAGATGCAGGACCAGGAAAGCAGATGGTGAGGATGGGCTGAACACAACAAAAGGCTGGATCAGGAGGTGATGCTGGAGGGCAGCTCTAGCTCCAAAAGCAAAGGGCAAAGGCAAGTGTGAAGTTCTAACATGGCATCAGCAAGGCAAGACATTGGGTAAGGGACATCAAAAGAGACAGGAAGCCAAAACTAGACTTATTTTTAAAAATAAGATTTAAAGGAATCTGAGGAGAGTATTCCAATGTCTAAATTAACATACCACACTTATGAAGATCCTGCAGTTAGCCAGAACATTAACCACCATCTTCTCTGCTCAGTCACTTCTACCGTCTGTTTTTCTTTCTTTGTCACTGCAAATGATTGGATCTCACCTTACATTCAAATTATAATGTCTTTAAGATAGGAACTATCACAGGTCAATTTTTTTGTTTTGTTCCTGAAGTGCCTAGCACACATCTGAGTTGTCAAAAATAACAAACAATCACCCAGACAATATGTAAAGTAACTGTCTAACTTTGTTGTCATTATTTCCAAGAGACTCCATTAAACCTCAGCCATGAAGGGTGGAGAGAAAAGGCTCCTACAGTAACTGTAAGACACCCAGACAGGCAGAAAACAGCACTGTGCTCGGTTTGGGTTGTTTGTTGGTTTTTTCCCCCTCTAAATGAATAGTGTAAGGATTGCCATGCAGGTCAGTTCAAAAGGTCCACCCAGTCCATGACCCTGCCTCTGATAAAGCCTTGTAACAGATGCAAAGAGAAAGAGCATGAGGATGGCGAGTGCCCTGTGATCCTTCCCACTATCCAGCAACTGGTGGCTCAGGGACTTCCCAAAGTCAAGGACTGCATCTGAACAAAGATGTTTAACAAACAGGCTCAAAATTGGTGATTCCGTTTCCCCCCCCCAAATTCTCACTCCAAAAGGAACACTGATGAAGTCATGTGTTTACGACTCCCAGAGCTGCCTGTTAAACAGGCTGTTCTTAACAATTTCAGAGATTTGGGGCTCAGTACAACTAACAGGAACGTTGGCTTTCTTTTCTGAAGCAAAACATTAAACCCAGCTTAACGTTTAACATAAAATGTTCCACTTCAGTAGAGTCACAATAATTCATCTGCAACTTTTTTTAAAAAACCCGACCCACTGATAACACAATTTTGTACGGGAAGAACGCTGAAACCATGAGCTTCCCAAGGCAGGCATCTAGTTTGGCATCCTTTTTTGTGAAAGGCTCTTTAGGAAAATTTTTGATCACTTTGGATTGCTATATTTGGGGGTGGGGGTTAACTGAGTTAAATGTATGTTCATCAGCCGTGCACAGACAAATCTCCATATGATTCATTGGAGCAGCACTGCAGAACACCTGGTGTTGCCGATGCAGTTCTGTTAGTGTTTTGTTATTTTTAAAGGGGGTTATATAACTCTCATTAAAATTAAATGTGGGCTGAAATGATGCAGGCAAATTCTCAAGCTTCAGAGTGAGCTTCTTCCTCACAGTTTAGCTGAAAATAGATCATTTTTAGGCAGAAGAGAAGGAAAATGAAACCAAGAGGTTGTTACAGTTGAAAATTGAGTCTCTAAGAATTTAAGTTTTCTGATAATTCACTGTTTCCTATTTAGAAGGCCTCAATTCTTCAGATGCTGACCTGCAGCTTCCAGAGACAGCAGGTGCAGGATTTGAATCTTAAATTCACCACACCACAGCTATCTACACTTGCAAGGTTTAATTTCCAGATGATCTACGTTTGGGTGCCCTTGTTTTTCTCTTCACTACTCTGTTTGTCTAAAAGGGATAGTAAATTCCTGTATCCTCTCTCCGCTTTTCTATCATTTCCCTCCCCTTGCAACCCTCTGCTCTATCTTCCTCCCATGACAGACTGTTGTTTGGCATCCTCAAAGGCTGCTCTTGGAGATGACCTGCTGATTTGCTGCCATGGGAACTCCGGGACAAGGACAGCATTTACCCCTCCTACACCAAAAGGCACAAGTTCCCCATGCCACCCCTCTTGCTAGTAAAAGTTTGTCCTCCTCTATTTCTGAAGCCTTGCAGGGACATCAGAAGGCTGTGTTTTAAATAACAAGAGTGCTGCAGCCTCTCCAGCGTCCAGAAGCAGCCACTGCTGGGTTATCTGGAGGAAGGTGAGAGAGTCTAAGAGCAAATGTAACCCTATTCCTTTGAATCAAAGAGAGTTAACTTAAAATTAGGTTATTCAGGTAGAACAACCTAATGTGTTAGGACACAGCCTAAAACATCAGGCACTGGGTATGCTGCAGGGAGAGCCAAGCAAGTACTTCCCTCTGTTCTCCACCCCCAAACACAATTTTGGGTGTTTTAATTGAAATAGAAGGATCATTTTTACTTGGCTGCATTTTGCAGGGCAGCTTGTGATCCACACTGTGTCAGTCTTGTCGGTGCACTGGCAGGTTTACAGACTACAATACTTTCCTACAAGCACTAACTCATAAGAGCCTAATCCGGTAACGTGGGCTTAATGCATAATATCGTTTCACGAACCACCTAGAAACTGAGTGCAAATCTGGGAGTCGATGCTTTCCAGAAATGTCATTTCAGCCATTTGTGCAGAAACCCTGAAGATGGATCTGTCTGATATTAGTCCGTTAAATGGTCACTGATCCTCAGAAAATAAAGTTGTGCGTGAGAAGAGCTAAATCCTTTTTACATCCTGCTCGAGCTGATTACTAGTTACACTCTCTCAGTCTCAAGACAGGAG
This sequence comes from Buceros rhinoceros silvestris, assembly GCF_000710305.1. NCBI lineage: Eukaryota > Metazoa > Chordata > Aves > Bucerotiformes > Bucerotidae > Buceros > Buceros rhinoceros. Next base: position 7,682 of record NW_010397168.1, read on the forward strand.
TGGGAGATGAGAAAATTAAGGTCCAGATCAAGATTTACACAAAATTTGGGAGAATTCCTGCCCCATTCTATTCAATAAAGACGGTTAACCTTCAGTGCATCATTAACTTGCCAAGAACAGTATTAAAGCGACTTTAATTGACGCATTTACTTCCACTGGAGGGTGAAATAACACAAAGGCAAAACAAACGTTAAAAAAAAAAAGCTTTTTGCCACGGCAAGAGTGTTACGGGGGAAAAAAATCCCGTTTTTATTTCCTCTGTGAGGATGCCAGCAGTCCTGTTTCATAAACTCCAGTGATTCATCACCATCCCAGGCAGCCAATCATTCGCCAGGTCAAGTAGAAATGGGCTGTAGAGCCAGCAACTCCTGCTGCCCCGATAATGCATGTCATTCCAGGCATGGCGACATGCTTTCTCAACAGCTGCCATTTTCAGTTACCTTTTCTATGGCTGACATACAAGTAAATGTGTTGGAAGCAGTAAAACAGTCATGGGAAAGCAGTTCCAAAGATAAATAGCACTTGCACGTGATAATCTCTAATGTCATTAGAGAGGAAAGAAGGATGTGTTGTGAAACAGAATTTCTTTCTCCTGAAAGCTTCACTTGACTTTGGGGGGTTTATGTGAGTGTGTGTGTAGAGGGAGGGGTTCTGTGGGTTTTTTTTTCTCCTCAAATAAACATCCAAACATTCATCTTGATTATAACCTTCATAGGTATAACTAGGGGAAAAGGGACAGCCCCCCTCCCCCAAACACCCAGCTTTAAAGAAAATAATCTTGAGGAAGATTTTGTACAGCTGGGTTTTGCTTGAATTCAGTAATGCTCACTTTAAGAAACACAACTGCTCCAATTAAGGGAAAATAAAAGGATTTTCTTCAGTCATTTCAGTCTTTATTCCTTATCATCTAACTTAAATTTCATGAACTATGTGTTCACTAACTGAATTAGATACAGTTGAATACTTTTTTGCAGATGGAAACTGAGTGGGAGGTTTGAGGGCACAGGACTATAGAAATAAACACCCTCGATGAAAAAAAACGTTTAAACTCACGTGCACATGTGTATGTGTGTACAGATGCCTGGAGATGTATACCTGTATCGTAGATACACGGCATGTGTAATTTATGTATACGTACACCAAGTAAAGACCCCGTGACTGCACACATGTGGTGAAAAAACAAAAATAAAATAACTTCCCAATAACAGTGCTGGAACAAGATTTCAAATGCATAACATTATCCATATTAATTTATGGTAATCTACAAATGAATGCTGCAGAGACAGTACAGGTTATCCAAAGTGGTACTTGCATTTAATGAGAAAATACCACAAAATATCTTCGAGACAGATCTAGTTGCATCTTGTCATATCCCTTGAATAAATATAATGCAAAATACAAAACACAAGCTATGTTTCCCCTTTGGAACAAATGGCTCTTGAAATGCCGAAGGAAAGCCAAGCTTTTCTCTCCACACAAAGTCCTCTTAGACATCTTGCTTTCAGATTTCATCAACCTAGGTGTTTTCAGGGCTGTAAGCAGTGAACTTTCCATCAGCAGCATCTTCAGCTAATTAACCCTCCTGATTACAATAATTAGTATTGATTCACTCCTGAATGACTTCTTAAGTATTCAAGCACAATCTACACTTGCAGCAAAACTTCTAGATATGAATATTAATTGAATGCTCTCCTTTGTTTTTCAGCCCCAAAGGTATAGTTTGCAACCTTATATAGAATCACAGAATCATTGAATAGTTTGGGTTGGAAGGGACCTTTAAAGGTCCATCTAGTCCCACCCCACTGCAGTGAGCAGGGACATCTTCAAGAAGATCAGGCTGCTCAGAGTTCTGTTTAACCTGACCTTGAATGTTTCCAGAAATGGGGCTTCTACCACCTCTCTGGGCAACCTGGGCCAGTGTCTCACCACCTTCAGTGTAAAAAATTTCTTCCTTAGATGCTCTCTAAACCTCCTCTCTTTTAGTTTAAAACCATCACCCCTCGTCCTATCACAACTGACCCTGCTAAAATGTCTGTCTCCATAGAGAAATGTCTGGCTCCTTTCTTATAGACCCCCCTTAAGCACTGAAAAGCTGCACTAAGGTCTACCTGCAGCCTTCTCTTCTCCAAGCTGAACATCACCAACTCTCTCCCCTGTCCTCATAGGAGAGGTGCTCCAGCCCTCTGACAATTTTTGCGGCCCTCCTCTGGAACCAATCCAACAGGCCCACGTCCTTCTTATTCTGGTGGCCTCAGAACTGGATGCAGTACTCCAGGTGGGGTCTCATGAGAATGGAATAGAAGAAGCATGGACCTGCTGGCCATGCTTTTTTTGATGCAGCCCAGAATGCAATTGTCTTTCTGGGCTGGGAGTGCATGTTGCCATCTCATGTCCAGCTTTTCATCCACCAGTACTTGCAAGTCCTCCTCCACAGGACTGCTCTCAATCCCTTCATATGTAAATTTGATAACAGAAACACTTTAGTTTTATTTTTATTTAACAAAGAGAATATTAACATGTTGATGTTAGAGATTGTGGTTCACGAATCTGAAAAAAACCTATATAGACAAAGCCTCCAGGGTAATAAATAAATAAATAAAATTCACTTCCAGTTCCTCTGGCAGCATAGAAAGCCAGTTCCCAGGTTAATATCTATCCTGCTCTTGCTCTGACAGGTAGGACCTAGGATGGTCTTTCCTTTTGACATTACACCTGGTCATTACAAGAACAAATAACAACTCATGTAGAGTCTGAATTAGCTCTCTTAGCCCTGTTGTGGAAACAGATGTTGCCAAGTTTGACAACTGCAAGGCACCACATTGCTTTGTGAATGGGTGAGATTCAAAACAGGTAAGGCTAAGGACACCTGCAATGTTCAGGCATAAAAATCTCTAAACCTACACAGTATCTCAAAAGCCGACCCCTTTGTTAAGGCATGCTAAGAAATGGCTTCTGTTACAGATTTTCTTCACTTTCTTTGATGTTAATAATAATTGTTATGGCACAAAAGCAATATTTCAGTAAATATGCATTGAAAGAATTTCCTCTTTTTTTGGTAGGGTTCACACAGAATAATTAAAAAATTAGCCTTTGATGTGAATGCAATGTCAGAAAATACCCTTGGAAAAGAACAAAGTAACTGGCAATCGAAGACACTGTATCTGTGGTATATGTATTTTATGCAGCATTTTTTCTGAAAACATAGGAACTAGTGTAAGTGTAGCATGAACTCACCTGTGAGAAGAGCGCTTGGGAAACAGTTTTAGTATAGAGTATTCCTTTAAAGTGGAGGTTGGGTATGCTGCCCGGGTGTCTGGTGGTGGCTGCTCCAACAGCGGCATTCACCCTACTCCGGGCAGTCACTAAAGGGGCATTTCCGTGTAACCAAGAGCAAGGGATTCACTTTATTGCCACTCACAAAGGGCAGCAGCTGCCAGAGAGCCCAGGCTGCAGGAGCACAACTTGATAAAAAACCACCCCCTCTCCTCCGGATCTGAGAGAGCAGAGCAGTTGTGAATGAGTTAATGTTCATCTCAAAAGAAGTTCCTCCAAGAAAGTGAATGGTCCCATTATACTAAACACTGTTCTTGCTTTCTGCATGTTTATGCACAACCTCTAGGCTTCTAGAGTATTTTATGTCATATTACCTTCTTGTTCACGTAAACTCTTTCCTATTGCCTCAACACACAAGGGAAGGAGATGCAACAACAACAAAAAAATGCAAAGCAGCATAGCAAGTACTGAGTCTCCCCATGAAACATTTTTTTGTTCAAAATACGTGCTTTAGAGAGCTCTGACTGTTACCAACAAACCTTTAATGTATTTTTGTTTTTAATTAAAAAGTGCAAGAGACCCCTCAACCCATGTAAATCCTGCACTAGAATCCAGTTTAAAAAAAAAACCCACAAAATCCCTACTACTGATTGATCTAAGAAAAATAATAGAAATCAGTGATAAATCTCTCTCCTCTCAGAAAATTAATTCAATTACGACTGAAAGTAATATATTTACTCAACATGTGAAGTATTTGAAGACTTAAAACAGTTTCAGAAAGTCCAAAGACTGACGATAATTCTTTGTATTTAAGACACAAGCTGCTGTCCAAGGAGTAACTCAGAATTTTTCAAAAGCTTGATAATAATTTCTTTTCATGATGCATAAGGTACATGAGCATTTTGCCAAATTCAAACCCAAGATTGTTAACTGTTCTAACGCTAAACCATGGCTGTCGAAACAGAAAGACAATTCATGAAATGTCATATGAATAATTTGTTAGATTTTTTGGGATAGGAATCATCCAGGTAAATTATTCTGCCTGACCTTAAAAATTCTAACGTATGCTAATAGCTGGATTATAAAAATGGAAAGTAGCATGGGCTCCCACTTCGAGATCTGATTTATCATTTTTATTGCATTTTCATTACCTAAACAAAATTAGAAACAGTATCTTCAAAACAGCAGTTAAAGTTGATACGATCAAGCATAAAATCAGGCAAAGGCACATTTGGCAACTGAGTATTTGCCAGATTGACAGCAGTATTGTGAGCTTTCAGAATCAATAAGTTTTCTCACCGCAGTTAAAGGAGAGGCTAGTAATAAATCTCCAACTTAATGCAATAGGCATAATCGTAAGACGCAAACCTCCCCCTCCCTGCACTATTAGCAGCGAATATCAAATGAAACAACCGCCACGAAATAAGCAAAGCACTTTATACTCTACTGTATATACAAAAAGATAAAGGGAAATGAAAAAGGGGCTGAGAAAAGGAAAGAAAAAAACAACCCCAAACCACCCCATCGCCAGACATACATTAAGCTAGTTTGACAGCACCATTGTTCAGCTGTCCCATTGTCAGACCAAAAGATGTATTCAATGCTACAATGTCTGCTAGCAAATAAACAAAAGACTACATTTTTCAAAGCGGGGTGCCAATTCGAGCATAATTCTCTGTGTGTGTGCGTGTGTGCGTTGTGTCTGCGTGTGTGTGTGTCCCTGAAAAGAGTAGTCGATGCTGGCGCCCCGCTAAACCTTGGAACATCACAGAATATACATGGAACCCCACAAATGGGAGTATTTAGATATTTTTAAACACCTTTGAGTGGTAAGGACTAAGTAAAGCATTAGTAACTATTTACATAGGCTAAGTGAAAATTAAAGTGGTATTTAGGGCACTAGCTCTAATATGGAGTCTCCGTGAGCTTTTTCCGTGCTTATTCCATGCCTAGGGCATAATAATGAAGCAGGCAGAAATATTGAAAAGGAGGTGATAAAAGAAATAGCAGCTCTCATTTAGGAAAAAAAAAAAATTAAAAAAATAAAAAATACATAATTTCTTTTATCCCTCCTTTCCCTCTCCGTACATTTGTCATCATAAATGAAATGTGCGATTCTAACTAGTGGAAAATGCTACTTGCACACAGCAATGCCTGTCTTTTCCTTTAAATAGGGAAACTACTTAATACACAGCACGGTTATAGTTGCAGCGGGCCCAGGCAACTCGAAAGCACGCGTTAAAACAAAGGAGACAACATACCTTAAAAGCAGCTCCTCATTTCTCA
>NW_010397168.1:13365-13727 GCF_000710305.1 Buceros rhinoceros silvestris
TCTCATAGGAACAGCGGATTTGGGACAGCGCATGCTTTCTGCACCGATATTCTCAACAAAAGCCAGTTCAGAAGTGCGCTCAAACATCAATGCCACAGTAGCTACTCACTAATGGCTACTCTTTCTCTCTTTCTCTCTCTAGTCAGACGCTGAGTGGTGGAGCAAAGGGGCCCCTGCAGATTCACTAAGCAGAAATAATCCTCTCTGACAAGTTATGTTGTCTGGGCATATTTTACATTAATGCACTGTGCTGCCTATAGGGGTCTTGTTTGCGTTCACTCCAGCCTAGCTGGTGTTAGCTCTCTTAATTACCATCCAAAAGAAAAAAAAATTAGCAACAAACCCCCCCACCCCTTCTTTAA
>NW_010397169.1:0-1861 GCF_000710305.1 Buceros rhinoceros silvestris
ACACATTACAAAAGCAAAGAGCAAGTCAGTCCTCCGGAACCTTTGTTTCTTTATAAATGCTTAATGATTATGAGCAAAACTTGTGTTGGCCTCTTTCTGAGTCCCTGATGTGGCAGGAGTGGCGCAGCCACCTGTGAGACCTCTTGGGCAGGGGTGCCTCGTGTGTGGTGGCTGACGTGGGTCACTGGTCTCCAGAGCAGGTGGTGATGCAGAGCCGTGCTGGCAACCTGCCACCGGAGTCCTGGGTCTTGATCTCAAGTGCTGCTCAGGCAGCTTCACAAGCGTTACCTACTAATCTGGTAAAATTATTGTTCCTTGTTCAGTAGCTTGATGTTGTGTTGTGCCGTGTTGCAGCAGGGCAGAACGATAACAGAGATGGCTGTCTTTGGGACCGGAAAGACAAAAGGTTTTCTGGGCAACAACGAGGGAAAAGTTACCAAGCCCTTACTTTTCTGATGTGTGTTCAGTCAAGCAGATGTGGATGCTGTCCCTTCTGGAACCACTTCAGGGTCCCCTAGAACTGACCGTGAGGGCCTGTTAGGTGGTTCCACTAGTAGGTGAAAGTCATGTTTCTAGGGTGACTCCTACTCCTGGATGAATAGTGAAGGAAATAACTGAGTGTAAGTACATTTATTGCTTTAACAGTCGGACCCTGAATGTGTATTGCCCTCCTTTTTCCCAGTATCTCTGAACATAGTGAGCAAGAGATGGGTGTTCGGAACTGAAAGCCATGCTGTTTCCATGCAAGGGCAGCACTTTGCCAGTGGGCTGCTTCTACACCACTACCTTTTTTAGCTGTCCAAAGTACACAGAGTCATGTCAAAGAAAGTGTATAGAATACACCGTTTGTGTAGGCTTCTCATGTTCCCTCTATAATAGGACTTAACTGATGAACTTAATCTAATAGGAAGAGGCTTCCTTTGACCTCTTCAACCCTGTTCTTAGTAGCAAGTTGCGCAAAACTGTGGTCATATCTCTATGGAAACTTGACGTTACTTGTAAATTGCAAGTTTTACCAAATTCAATCTCAAACTAGTTAATACAATTGATACACTAGCTTACATTAAAAAACATTAACATTTGGTAGTTTTTTCTGTGTGCTTCTGAACTGATTATAAACGCTATCTGTAAGATGCCCCAGGAAGGTGTGAAATACCTTGTTCGGTGAGCCAGAGTGCTGGGCAGTTGGAAACCAGCTGGACGCAGGTGGCTCCAAGAAAGTGGTGAGTTTTTCACATGCTGTAAGAGGCTGATCTCTGAACTCTCAATTTCAAAAACCTGGCTACTTATTATTTTGTATCGTGGCATTTTACTCATATACAGAATTAATAGACTAAGCAGTTCTTGGATACTTTTGATAAAATGGTGAAAAATGAAGTATTAATATTGTTGACGTAAATTCACATCACGAGGTTTCAGAGTGTCAGCACCATTAGTAGAAAGGTTTTCTTCTACCTTCAGAGGATAGGATTTTTTTTTGTTGTTGATAATATAGAACAAAGCAGTGGCTGATGGATCTGCATGTAGGACTGTGAAAAATTCAGGGCTCTTTTAAATCTATGAGACTTTGCAGGATGAGCTCTGTGCTCAGTGTGGGAGAACTGCTGGAACAGTACAGAGTACTCTAGTAGTACGGCATAGTAGTAGACTTGTAGTATCTGGTTTTATTCAGACAGTACTAAACTTTTATAAATGTTTGTTTCTCAATGCACTTACTTCACCAGAAAGATGGTTTGATTTTGTTTTGGTTTTTTTAATAATGAAGGATTTGCACCAAGGAAGAGGTGTGAACCAGTAGATTTCATGCTGTGGAGTGAGACTTGTTTTGCAGTCCTTTTCTTTCCCCTTTTTCCGCGTCCCT
>NW_010397169.1:1929-12593 GCF_000710305.1 Buceros rhinoceros silvestris
TGTCCCCTTTTTCCGCCCCCCCCCCGCCCCCCCCCCTTTGCCCTGTAAGACTGTGACAAAAGGTTTCTTTTTCTTCTTTGAATACTTGAAAGGTTTCCTAAGGCTGTTGGAGAAAACTGGAAGAGATAGTGGATCCATAATGATCACAGTAGGAGTTGTTGACTTAGCGATTAAGTGGTTAACTAGTGGCCAAACATGAAGTTATCCTATGTAGCTGTCCCTTCTTTTTAGTCATGTACCGATCTGATGGGTTTCAGAATGTCATCTTTACTGTAAAGCTGTGAAATAAGGCAGTAATTTGTATCATTATATCTTGAAGCCCATAAAACACGTGCAAAGTGAGTTTTAGATCTCATTTTTACAGTGTTTCTGCCTGCTGTCGTGAGTTGATTGAACTTTGCAAACGCTTTAAGTGAAATAAATGAAAGTCTTGTGGGGGATTTTGTAGGCTTATGATTTTATTTAGAAGCAGTTGTCGATTGCTGTGAAAGCAAATTACCTTGTGGTCAGAGCACTGAAGAAACTATACATATTAAACAGGTGGAGAATAGGCATTAAATGGGCATTCTTTCTTTGGAGGAAAAAAGCAAATGCTCTCTTCAGTCACGGGTAGCAGCAGGGTGCGAGGATGTTCTTTTACTTTGCCTGGTCGGCGCTTTTGCCAGTAAGCTTATCTTTTGCTTCAGAATTGTAATGTTTAGTGTTGCATTTGGAAATCAAAAACTTTAATCTGTCGAAGAGTTTAAGATTTGAATACACAAGGAGATCAGGTCTTGGTTTCTAAAGTTAGGAACTGGAAGCTGAAGGTTGCACTCTAGGCAAGAATTCCATTATTCATGTGCAAATTAAGAATTCACAGGGTTAAAAGGTTAGAAACTGGCCAGGATGAGGTTTACCCTTGTGATAAAGAGCAGATGACCCTCATTCATTGGCCAAAGCTTTCATGTAGCTCCTCTGCAAAGTTAGTGATTGCCATGAATTGTTCTTGAGGAATGCAGAAATTCAAATGTGAGCAGGCCTTTCCTTAAGTGTCACTGTGGAGCCTTATCTCCCCAGCACATCAGACTAGGTCTGCAGGGACAGCGTTCCTCCCCAGAGGCCCCAAGGCTTTGCTTTCCTGTTGTTCATCCATGCACAAAAGAATTTGACTAATTTAGGGCTTTTTTTTTCGGCGAGATCCCCCTACTCTTTTAAAGGAAACTGTGGGGCTGAGGTATTGCTTAGGCAGAAATAAATAGTGGTTTCAGTACGTGCTTGTAGTTGCTTCCAAAGCAGGCTAATTGACATGGGGGGAGAGGAGGGGGTTCCCGCGTGGTTCTTTGTGAGGCAACATGTGGGGGTAAAATGTTAATAGTGAAGGGTATGACTTACTCAAAATTCAACTTACTGCTGCTGAGGGAGGTCTCTTTTAATGGGATGTAAAAGGAATGTAGACTGTGGAGAAAGTCTAAGCACTTTTGGTACAACTTTTGAATCAGCCAGAAATAAACAAGCTGGGCTTTTTGTGTTCCTGCATTTTTAAATTGTGACAATTTAACTGCAGTTACCTGAGATCCTGTCTAAAAACAAAGCTAGACTTCCAGTAAGATAGTATTAAGAAAAAATGGAGAAGGTGGATCATGTTCTGAAGCTTCTGGGCCATGATTGGCCAGGGTGCTCATTGCTTATTTCCTTTTCACAAAAAGTGGAAATCGAAGTCTTAAGGTGGTTGGGTGGATATATACAGCTGGGTAGGAGCTAGATAACCCTTTCTTCGCTTGTAACTTGGCCGAATTGATTTTACTGTTTGTGAATTACAGGAAACATAAACCCCATTCTTCGTATGCAGGTTTCTACATTTCACAGGAGTAAGAGGTTATGCAAGCAGAAGGCTTATGGGAGCAGGCTCCTGGAGGGAAACGGCGCGTGCACGCTGCACTTGGCGAAATGCACTGCAGTTTGCGAAATGCTCGGCCTTTTACACGTAGCAGACTGTACTTTGCGGAGAGTTTGTAATTTCGCTTACCTGCTGCAGCAGTGGTGTGACTTTGGGTCCCGCGGTTGTGCCAATAGTGGGCAATGTTTTTGTTTGCTATCCTAACAACATCTTCGGCTCTGCTTTTAAAAATGTGCGCTTGAGAGTGCATCCAGCTGAGCCTTATTCTGTACTGTGACAGTCATGTTTTCTTAGCAGTTCCAGCTGTTTGTTCCCACTTTTGTGCCCTTCCTCGTGTGGGCACAGCTGCATGTGTGGCTAACCGAACAGGGAACCAATCTGGGTTAAAATAATAGAATTAAACCAAAAGATGGTGTTTAGCCCAAACAAGTTCCCGTGTGCTGTTTGTCTTGTGGCCACTGACAGTGACTGACTGGTGTCACTGAGAGGAATGTTGTGGAGGTGGGAAGGCTAAGTGGGGACAGAGGAACACTGAAACTTAGACTGAAGTTTACACTGTTGCAAAAATAAATGTTGATCAAACTATGGCCCTTATAGATCATGTGTGTAGGCAAGTATTTTGCCCTGGTGCTCCTAATTTTTTTAAAGATAAATTTTAGTATTTTACCTTAAATGAAGGGATTAATAGCTGTGGCCTAATGACACAGTTTTCGTTTTGCATGGAATTTGTCATTTCAGGTGTCTTCCAAATGTGTATAGAGCTCAAAAGTATGTGTAGTTATTTTAAATAGTAATGGAGAGTGGAAGACATTCTGAGATGGCAGGTGGGGTTAGGAGGCGGAAGAGATTTTTGACTGAGGTGGAAGTGAAATGGCAAATGTCAGTTGTACAAAATGGTCTCGTATTGAAAGAGGTAGCAAAGTCTTAATGTTGTAGAACTGCTGTGGTTACAGACAGTTTGAGGACGCTCTTGTTTGAGGTTTTGACAAGCGCTGCCTTATTGCTATTGCTTTGATTAGTTAATTTGAATGTCCTAAGAGGAGGATCCATTCCTAAGCTGAGAGTGCACATGGCTGATCCTTGGTGCATTTAAAATTCCCGTGTTTAAGGCAGGAGGAGGTCATTTAATGTCTCAGTGGGCAAGGTCAGCTGATAACAGTGAAGAAGAGTGGTAAGATTTTTGTTCTTTGACTGAGATACACTGAAGAAATAAAGAAACTGGGAAATATTTTCGTTCTTGTAGGATTTTCCTCTAGAACTTCCTCAGACACCTTTTGACTGAACTCCTACAACACCTTTGCAGAAGAAATTGTCAACATCCTTTGAAGACATAACTACTAGTTACTTTTTAATTTTTTTTTTGTTGTTGGCACTAGGGCATTTCCTATTCTTCCAGCAACGACTGGTCTGCACTTGTGAGAGCTCTTCCACAGACTAAGAGATGGGCTTTTATGTTGTTGCCAGGATCAAAAAAAAAACCTTCACTTGATGCACATGAACAGTGTTTGATTCCGCTACCGTGTTACTAGAGAAGAAAGCTTTTTATGGGTTTCCTCAACACCTCAGTTTCAAATTCGCATCAAGCATAATGCCAAACCGAGGCAGTTCATGCTCTTGCTTTCCTTCTGAGCTAGTAAGGCCAAAGCTGTTGTGGCATTTACTAGTTTTTATCACTGTAAATTTATTATGTATAAAGTTTTTACTAGCTTCCTTTTTAAAGGAATGCTCAGTCTTATTGGCACTGTACTCTGTAGCTAATAAAACCTTTACCTCTGTGAGAAATATTGAAAGAAAACATGGTACCGTGCTAGAGGTTGTTCACAGCTGTCACTACAAAACGCTCTGGTACAAGTTCTGTGTGTGATATGTGCAATAAGCTATTGGATTTCTATTCTATCTGCAAAGCAGTGTATGGCAGAAAAGGATGCTGTTGTGTTCTTGCAGTGTGGTGCTCCCCCCTACTGCTCCCTTCCTTCCCCCTCCCTCCCTCTCTGCATTTCTTGGTGTAGAAATTGTTGAAAGGGCATTCAGTAAGGCCCCCTTTTGTCAGCCAGCTCTGATTATCCTAAAGAAAAGGATCTCACTCTGGGCAGTTGTTTGCCTAGAGACTTGTTGTCATGTCTTAGCAATTTAACAGCTGTGGCTATTGATGGTGTGCAGAACAATTTAAGACAATGACAAAAGAGAATCTTGGAGGAAGAATTTAAAAGTTACTAAGCATTTTCCTACAGAAATATGGTCATTCCATTGTTGGACAAACTTGTGCTTAGTTTTTGTGTGTTTTCCCCAGGATATCGTATTTTCCCACATCTTATCTCCAAAACTGTGGACAGAATCTTTTGTTTAGTTTTGCCTTTTTTTGTTGTTGTTGTTTCATCAATAGGCCCAGCTGTTAAATTGGGATTGATTACTTCCAGTCTTTATAACTGGTAATCAACACCTAAGTGAAAAAGTAATCAACAGTGTCAGGTCTCCACATTTTATTGAGTAAGTGCGGGTTGTATGGTCAACATTAGTTACTAGAGTCAACCTCTATGTAGCTTTTAAGCAGCAGCATTTTAAGCAGCATCTGCATTTTAAAGTTGATTGCCTCATCAATTGAGTTAGAGGTAAATAAAAAGTCACACTATAGATGGTCTGTGTTGGGATTTAGAAATCCATCTGGCAGCCTTCCAAAACCTACATCTATAGCAGAAATATTTTTTATTTGTATGGATGAAGTTGTTACTTTTTTAATAGGTGGAGATAAACAACAGACATAGGAAGGAGATGGTTGTGAACCCACTGGAGTGTGGAGGGTTTGTCTGTGACTTACTTTATGAAATTATTGTAAGCTCCTCTTCTGTGCTCTTTTTTCTGTATGTAAAAGTTTTGCAGGGAGATAGCCTTCCTAATACGTTAGAGGAGAACTTAAATCAGCAGTTTCAGACAGATTTTCTTTACTCCTTTTACTTTGTTTCATAACTCTGAATGGTAATTCTGGTTGGGTTTTTTTAAATGAAATTGAATTAGATCTCCTTAGGTGAGTGGAAGTTTTATTGGTTTTAACCAATGCTCACGAAGGCAAATAAACTATGTGGCATCTGGATAATAGAAGTGTCATCCTGAGACCATGTTCTAAACTGCTGGTTTCTCAGTTGTCCATCTCTGGACTTCTGGAAGGAGGTTTCTGACACATCAATACATCTGCAGCTTAGGGCAGTGGGATCTAGGTATCATTCCCCCTAGATACACACAGCTCTGCTGTGTGCTCATGAAGTTCACTTAGATTCTTATTACCATATCCCCAAAACGACAGAATGTGCAGCCTTTCTGTTTTGTAGGGTAAAGATTTCAAGGCTACTGAGTCCATACTGCTGATACTCTAAGCAGCTTTTAAAACTCCTACTGTGGTCAGGGTGTTGCCTGAGTTTGGCTGATAGGAAGCATCTAACTTTTTTAGTAGTTAAGCTTGAGGAGGTTGTGTTTGATTCTAGCCTGAACACTTCATTGTGGCAATTGTGATAGTACAGTTGTGATAGTATTCAGTGAGTACCCTCTCACTTACTAGATGTCAGACCACTAGAATGCAACGTGAAAAATTTAATACTGAAAATGAACGTTATGAAAGACATAGGAATGCTGACAGCAAGCTTTATATCCAAAGCTGTGATCAGAATTTAATCATTAATTTAAGGCAGAAGTTACAATGTACCAAGGTACTACTTCACCCTCACTCGAAGGGTTTGCTGGAGACTTAGCTACTGGAGAGGGAGAAAGTCAGCAAGCAGTGCAGTTGTCCAGTCTTCCGTAATTGTGGTTCTTGGGTTTATACCTGTATAAACCGATTGCCTCTGCTGACTAAAGTAGTAAGAATACACACATATTCTCATAAATTATTTCAAAGTGATCTTATGAAGTTGTTTCTGCATGAAGGCAAAGTTTTGATGAAAGGAATGACTTCTGGAATATGAAATAAATGGATTGCAAAGGTCTAGCAAAAAATGAGAATGGAAAAGAACTTCTGTTACAGAACTAGAAAAGATGTAATGTTCCTTGCAGTCGTGGGCGCGGAGGCTTGCGAGGCTCCACACATGTGATGCACTCTGTCCCAGCTCCGTCTAGAAACCTCTCCATTCAGGGCAAGCTTATAGTTCTGTCCAAAACTGGAGGGCTTTTCTGAGTCATGGCTTTAGGTGGGACAAATACAGCATTTTAGAAAGAAGAAAAGAGTGTCTTTAGCTACAGGCTACACTGAGAGGTATATTGGTGGCAAAGCAGCAAAATTTACCTCGTCCTAGTTCTTTAGGCTCAGAACATGCTAAAATTACGATTTTGAATTTAACAACAGCGACGATTTACCTTATCTTAGAAGTATGGGTAATGGAAACTTGCTCTTTATCTCTGAGGTGCAGTAGTTCCGTTTTGAAATGATTTGCATATGAGAGACAGTTTTGAAAGAAATAATCACCTGATTGACAAGGGGTACCAAAAGGTTATTATGAACATTGAATGTCACCTGGTGTTCTTTAAATACACAGCTAGGAGACAGTTAAACTGAGTCTCTTGATGTATATCTTGTGTACAGTGATGCATGAATGTTGGAAACTGGAGGGAATTCTGCGAACAGAAGCAACCCTCTATCTTCAGATTTGATTTTTAGCATCTTCAGATAATAATCCTGTTCACACTGGTTGACTGCATCATTTTAGTTTGTTCTCAGTAGATCAGAATTTCTTGTGCAAAACATGCATGTCTTAATGGTATAACTCGGAAATTGATAGAATTATTAAAAAAGTATTTTTTTGGTCTCACCTGTGAGCCACTCAGATTAAAGACAAAACAAGATGAAATAGGATTAGAAAAATAACTTAGTCTTTTATATCTATCTCCTCAGTCTTTGCAGCATGAGTTTCTCATGCAAAATAGCAATGGCCAGCCTTCTCTTCTTCCACTAAAATCATAAAAGTAATCTGTCAGCCTGTTTACAAGCTGGGGTTGTCCGTTCTTTTAAGGGGTATTGAGAGACACTCACTTCCTGTACGCTTTAAAATGGAAATGGCAAAGTATCTAATAGAAAAGCTTTTCATTTATTTGCTGATCTGTTTTATAGGTCAAAATTTTGTCAACATTTGTGTCTTCTCCCATGTTCCGCTCTTTTTCTGAATGTCAGGTGCAGACTGGTTTTGCTGCATGCAGTCAGTTGTTTATTTTCCCTTTTTCTCTTTATAAATTGTCGTATATATGCTATATCTTTGGTTTGCATTTGCAAAACTGCTTCTGGTCACCTGCCCTTTCTTATTGCAGTCTGAACTGGAACGAGGTACTGTTTTCCAGTGGGGCTTATTTTCACAGCTGTGGCGGGGGAGGGAAGTGTCATAAGATACTTAGAGGTCAGTTTTGACCCCAAATTTAGATGAGGCAAAAATTATTTGACATAAGTGTAATATCTTGTCTTAAGTGGTCTGGCTGTTGCTTCTAACTCAGATAATAATTATAATTAAGAGAAAGCTGTTTCATAGACATTACAACATACAATAAAACTACCTCAATGTTACATGGTATTGAGTTTTTTTGTTTTATAACATAACTGTAAGTTACCAAATCAGCTGTTGTCTTTTCTAAAAAACTTTAAAATTAAGGTCTTTGAACATGCAAGAGAGCTTTAAATAAATTTTTTTTGCTTACTCCTGCTTGTACAATCTTTAACATATTAATAATTGGTAGGTAATTTATCATCAAATTAATGAGAGTAAATTATTAAATTACCATTTCACTGTCCACATCAAGATCACTAGCAAACTTCCAATAACAGTAACATGTGCCTCAGGCAGAGCTGTGCATTATGTATGTTCTTTGAAACGAGAATTCATTGACTTTGTGAAGCCATTGACAGAAATTTATCATTTTGTTCATTAAACTTGTCTGTGACATCTGGCAAATTGATGTTAACTGGAAATATTCTCTGGGAGTTCTGGCACGACTCTTGTGATTTTGCCAGAGGAGAGAGAAACTTTGTACACAGTGTGTCCCAAATTACAGGGGGGAAACTTCCTTCCCTCATCCCCTCCCCAAAAGCTTAAGCGAGCATATGACCAGCTCTTTTTTATCTTGTTTTTAATGCTCATTTATGCAAACAACCCTGTGGCCCACTGTTTGCAAGCAGATTTATCATTGATCATCGAGAGAGGTTGAAAGTGGATACTGCTTTTATTAGTTCAGCCAGTCTGGGCCAGGAAGGCAGCTCAGTTTTAGCACAGGACCAAACTAAACGTAAACATTCTCGTAACACAAATCCAGAGTGCTCTGTGCGCAGCAGCTCGAGGAACAGGTACATGTGAGTTTGTATTCAGATGCATTAGCCTACACTCTTAAAATCAGCATTTCATTTACTTAAGATGTGGAAGCAAAAATGGGTATGGGGATTTTTTTGTTTTGTTTATCATTAATAGATTTTGGGGATTTTTTTTTTCATTCCATTTAGTAATTTTTTTTTTCTTTTTCATTTTAAGAGTGTTTTTTATTTAAGCAATAATTCTGTTTTCTAGTGTTTGGAATTCTTGGATGTAGTCAACAGTAGAAGAGGTGAGCATTGTACAGGGAATTAACTATGGAATTCTTGGTAGCATTGGGAGTTTTGTGACATTCCCAGCACGTGGCATTTAGTACTTGTTTTTAATGGTCATCATCTTTACCTGATGTTGCTTATTGCTGCTTCTCATCAAATGTGTGGTGGATGACCAAATGCTTTGTTGAAAGCATTGATACTACATGTTGTAGAGCTCTGCTTCGTTTGCTCTTTTAAAATTACTGTGCTTGGAATGATGAACAGTATCTCATTTGTTCGGCTCTTTAGCACCCAGTGAGGGGAAAAAAGGCACTTTTAACACCTGCCTGCGTTTGATTCCTGTGGATAGCTATCTCTGGTAATGGTAGACATTGTTAATAGGATATCTGCCCACCTGCTAGTGTTCTTTTGTGCTACCTGAATCCTGCTGTATCAGGGACCTTTCAAACAGGAATGCATGTACTAAAAACTGTGGCACAACTAACTAAAATATGTACTAATGGATCAAAAATAATGTTCAGATTGTAAAACCTTTCAAAAATTGAATATTCAAAAATCCATTACATAAAATTTTTGTCTTTGGAGAGAAAGAGTAGAGTAGTTGGCTCTTTAAAATATATTGTGTCTCACTACATAATAGTTCACTGGATTAAATGAATTTATTGATTTCTGCTTCTTTACTGACACACATTTATGAGCAGTTTCTTTGGCACCATGGCCACGTGTCAAAGGTCATAACTTTCCTTCACTGCGGAAGAATAAAAGCTTTCAGATGGTGAATCCCTGAAATGCACATGCTTTATACCCCCCCACCCAATATAATTACTGGGTTTGCATGTCTTTATTTAAAATAAATAAACAATATTTTAGAAGATGCACACTGTAAGAAACCTGTATACTATCTATCATAAAATAACCGCAGGAAACTATTTCTGTGCGTTAAAGGTGACATAGCTAATCTGCTAATAAGTATCATTGAGACATATGGTAGTATACTAGGCTTTTTTATGGTCCGAGGTTTTATTGAAAGTGGTCAATTCTAAGAATATAATAAACATTTCTCATGAAGAATTTTATTACACTTCAGTTTGGCAGCAGTATTTCTTTCCTTTTAGAGCTGTATCCAAGGCATATTACAATTCATGCACCAGAGGTGATACTGGAGGTAGATCCCACTGAGAGAATGAAGCACATTCAAAATCTGTGCTTTGTGTTTAGATGGATGTTTACAACGTTGACACTTTCTTCAATGCTCTTCCTTAGTAGTAGCCTATGCAATTTTTAGTGTGTACTAGATATGAAGGTTCACTGATTACATAAGGGTGAAGCTATTAAAAAAGAAACTGCAATGGAATATAAAGAAGTTTAATTAGTCCACTAGTTTGCAAAAAGAGAACAATAAATCATGCTTTAAACCTAAAGAGGCTGATGCTAGTTGTGAAATGGTGGAAAAGTAGAATAGAATGCAGTTAATGGCATACCCTTTGTGGAGTCTGTGGTGCTCATCTGATGGATAACCTGGCAGAAAAAAGTTGGTTTTTTTTTTTAGCTAGATAGTTATCTAACTAATGTGGTTAGCTGTGATAATTTGAACTGGCTTTCTGTGTTATCTGACAAGTGCTAGAGCTGGCTCCAGGTAAGTAGATAAGAGTAGTGGGGATTTGGTACTATCTGGGAAGAGGTTTTCTTCACTTTTTAGTAGCTATGAAATGGTAGACCACCTGGAGAAACAGCAGGGTGAAGGTAGCTTCACTCAGTTGTTACTTCGATTTAAAATCAACATGTTTATGCTAGATAAGGTGAAATGGGTTTGAATTTGTAGTGGGGCCTCGCTGTAGTCCTCCTAGCAGGACTGTTTCTGAAGGAAGAGCAGAGCCTAGAGTTGTATCAATGGGAAAAAAACCCCATGATTTTCTGAGTAGTAGTGTCGTCCCAGCACCCACCCCAAGAAAGAGAATTGGCCGAGGAACTTTGTTTTTGCGTAGTAGAAATGAAGCTTGCTGATGCTTTTAATCACGTCTTGCAAAAAAGACCAGTGGTAGACTTTTCTTCCACTGTGCTGTTTTGTACAAAGGGTGCTCTTACTCTAAGGGGGCTGGTGGCACTCTGCTGTTAAATTTTCCAAATATTTATATCGCAGGATTATAGCTGCTGAATTTCTGACAGGTTAACCTTTTGGGTAGAGCTTTGTCACGTCAGTATCCAACTCTGTGCTTTTAATTTTATATATATATATATATA
>NW_010397170.1:0-7672 GCF_000710305.1 Buceros rhinoceros silvestris
AGGACAGAGGAATTCCGTTAAGGTAAATCGAAGTATGTTGGTCCCCCGACCCTTAACAGTCTTCAAAGCAAACCCAAGAGCAGGATGAGTAGTAAATAGCATAGGTTTTGCCTTTTGCAGGCAGGTGACTGGGTGCAAGTTTTGTTTGGGAATCTTCAAAACTGCTGTATTTCAGGTGCCCTGTTAGTTCTTTTGAGAGGATCTCCCTTCCAGATTAGGAAAGGTCAGCTGTATTTAAAAGTAATCCAATCTAGACCCCCATAGATGCTTTGATGCTAGAGTGCACCTCCAATTAAGAAGTGTGACTTATCCCAGGTTAAAAAGAGCCACCAGCAAAATCTGAATATCATAGGTCCCTCTTAAGTTCCTAACAGAGAAGAAAGCCAGGTTCCAGACTCACACCAGGACATCTTTATAACAGATCCTCTCCTAAAAAACATGTTTGTAGTTTCAAAACAAATAATAAGTAAACCTAAATCCCTGTGTTCCACAGGAAAATCCCTGTGTTCCACAGGCTGAAGCCTAGCTCTAGCTAGAGCACCTGTAAAGGCATACATACCAACACAAACCTGCTCAGACAGGATAAGATTCCTCAAGCAAAGTCTCCCCCTAAGGCATCAGAGCCCTGATCCTTAAGCAGCAAAGGTTCTTCCCCTAGGAAATCTGCAGGGAGAAAAATTCCAATTGCTGCCTTAATCCCGGCAATGCCAGAGAGACTCAGAGAAAAGCTCACCTGCGCAGGAGAAGGGCTGTTTTGGGGGGCTCGTGGGGAGTCATGAGTTGCACAGTAAGCTCCCACAGAAGCCCTACACACAGAGGATTTAATAACCTCCGGTCCAAGCGGAAGGGGCTTCCTTTGCACTAGGCCTTCTCCAACAGACATGCTGTTACATGATTAAAAAATCCCCCAGAGGAAGCCCTTGCAAACGGCATGCTACATCCCACGTAAAGCTCTCCCTCAGGGAGAGGGTAAGAGAGGGAAAATGAACCAGACGTACAGACACCACTCACTCAATTTTAATAGCTGAATGGGAAATGCTAGATTCCATGACAACAAGCCTAGGAAAATAAAAGGGGAATAAAAACCAGCATTGCCCAAAATGTGGAACAAATCCTATAAATGGAGCTGGAGTGATAAAATGATTAGTGCTATTGAGGTAACTGTGAGTCTGCATCTCAGTTTGGAAGAGAATCACCAGGACCTGAACACAGTCACCTCAAAGACAAAGCAAGATCCCCAAAACCAACTGCAAGCTCCCCACAACAGAAAGCAACATCGTTCAACCAGCATCTTGGTTGAATGAAAGCTTGATTTCACCAGACAGTGGCCAGAGGAGATTACACGAGTTTTGTCCTCAGTAGTTTTGACAAATCCCTTAATGCAAGACAGTGTAATTTAACATCGTAATTTTCAGGCATGCTGAAGCAGTAGCAGTTCTCATGTAAATTAAATACCAATTGACAGTAGCTGCTATTCCTCAGTTAGACACACTAGTGATTCTCATTCTCGAATAGCCCCAACACATCCACCCAGAAAACAGAGCAAGATGGAGTGTGCTTTGACAGAGCCTGCTCCTGCTCAGCACCCCGGGATCCTTCTGAAAAATCCTATTCCCACAGAAATCTGAAGACGACTTTCAAAAGCATGCAGTTACTCCACCTTAAACTTGACCATGCCAGCAATACAAAACATGCCTGCTCTTGCAAATAGTGCCTTACAGTCTCTTAAAGGCTTCTACCATTTTGCATGCTCTGCATCTCACCTAAAACAACACTTTGCTCCTACCTGCACACTACACAGAGTTTTAACAGTCAGCTGTGGAATTACTGTACTTGAGACATGGACTAATCTGCATGCAAAGCTTAAGTGGCAGTTTGAGACAGATGCTGCTGACTTGGCTGGAGTCTTCTGCAGTTCCCATTACTGTATCATGGAAGCGTTTTATCTCCGTAACGCACCTTTCCTCTAACACCACTGAGGAAAGCACTTTTATTCCTATTTTGAGGCAGAGAAACTGAAAGGCATCAAGATTTCCAGGGTGAACTTGGACAAAGTAACAGTCACTAGAACAGGCATCTAAAACCACATCTCCACCACCCTAAGACAGTAACCTTATTATTGGACCACTGCAAGTTGTGCTGGGCTGCAGATACCTTAGAAACAACAGGAACGTTTCATGCTGCAGAATATATTGTCCTCCTTTTTTGTTTTCCTGCTCTTACGCATCTTTAAACATAAAATTGGATTTTAAGCACAGGCGGATTCACACTACTGCAAGCAACTGATGACATACGTTTTCAGAAGCTACTGCTCCTGGGATCCGTAAGACAACAAAGCTCCATTTCTGCACAAATATTTGGATTTCCCTGCCCCCCCCTCCCCCGTTGATATCTCTTGCTTCCCTTCTTTTCATCTCCTCCTCCCCCTTCCTTCAAGGAGCACACAGTCTCTGAATTAGCAACTGTTCTGAGAAGAGCAAGGCTGCACTCCTCCCCGCTTTGTCCCAGAACAGAACAGGGACTGTACTATAAAAATCCAGTGTTCTGGGGACGGGCATGAATGGACAAGAAACAGCCATGACTTGTCTATCCCAAACAGTGAAGTCAATGCTGAAGAAGAGACGAATTAAACACAAGAATGCAGACATCAGAAATAAACAGGCGAAGTTAAAATAATATTCTGTAAGAAAAAGTGAAAAAATAGACCCAGAAAAAAAGAAAAATGTACTAGCACATAAAAAATGGTAAGTAGCGGTGTGGAAAGAAATCTGCACCAGGAATCAAAGAAGTTACTATGTTACATAAAGCATGCAGGAAGCTGTTCACATCTCAAATAGGTGACATTGCATCAACAGAGGGGATACAATCACCGGACCAGCAGTACGTAGAGAGTGGTAAAGACTGCATTCGACTATAATGAGAAACGCATGTACTTGAAATAAGGAAAGCAACAAACTGAAGGCAAATCTCAGCAACCACCGAGTTTTTAAATGAAGAATGATTTATGGCTTGAGAACAACTTAAGAAGCAAGATTAGAAGTGTCCAATATTGAAACGTTAAAATATGCTATCCTTTGGTTAAACTGTGCCTAAAAGGAGATGCAGAAACCTACTTCAAATGTGTAAAGACTGACCAGCAATGAAATATTAAGAGTGTGCTACTTAATGCTGTTGCTTGTAAGAGAAGGCAAAAATAAGGGAGGGTAAAAAAAGAAATTACATGGTCTGAAACCAAAGGGAAAAGGCTCTCCAACAGCGTGAACACCAGTAGGTCACAAAAGAGGTACATGCTTCATTACAGCAGACTTCTCTTCTGGCAACCCATCCCAAACATTGATATTTCTGAAATGCAGATGAAAGTGGAAAGCAACTAGTAAGAAATTAATACTGAACCGCGGAGCAAAAACTGAAAACAAACCAAAAGAAACAAAGTGATTTTTCACTGGTCAGGCTTCAACCAAAGGGACAGAAAGTTCAGAGCACAGTGATCCCATACTGTACCACATGCACAATGTTGGTGCAAATGTACCAAACGTTTCAACAGGAGTGATGCCAGGCACCCAGAGACAAAGCTTATGAGAAAATCTGCTATTCTAGAAGATGATGGTACTGAGCGGTAGAGTGGCAAGGAGAAGAAAGGCAGAAGGTCAGAAGCACAATATACCCTGTGCACTGACCAAGGTTCCCACTTCCGTGACGGGTCAGAGATCTGCACAGGCAGAATGAAAAGTCAGCCATGGTTTAAAGTAACATTGAACTTGGTTGATAGGAGACATTTTTGTTAAAAGGCCGAGAACGTGCTCTCTCACTGAGAACAACTGGGCAAGCAGAGGAATCAGAAAAGGAACGGCACAGCTAAGATCTGAAAAGCTGTGCATCCTCAGCTTTGTGGAAATAGCAGCAGGAACACTTCCAATCTAAAGGAAATGGCAGATGCACATAAAACTGGAGAAAAACAAAAGTTTATTTTGCAAAACAAGAATATTAAGTAGGACATAACAACATACTGTAGCAACAATATCTGAAACCTGGTTGACTGCAAATTCAAAAAGCCCTGGTAATTTTGTCATGAAAAGACTTAATTCAGCAACATTTAAGGTTTTGTACCTCAGCCTCTGTCAAGCAACAAAAAGCAAAAGCCACCACAACACTAAGAAATTTCACTGTAATTCTGAACAATGACTCAGAATACCTATTCTGTCTCATAAACAGCCTACTAATTAAACTCTCTGAGCTCTACTAACCAGTTTTTCCACTGCACAGAGGAAAGCAATTTATTACAGACCGGAATACAAAATTTAATATTAACAACACAACCTGTGTCTGCAGCATTTTTAATCTGATCAAGGAAAACAAATAAAAGCTGAAACCTGACAGCTAAGAAGGTTAATCTGTAATGGTTAGATTTACACAGATTACTCCACACAGCATCTGGAAAGATACAGAGAAGTAAAGCCACTTTATTGTATTCCTAAATGTGCTACGTATAAAAATTTTGCCATCAATAGTTAGTTTGCAGTGGGCCTACTTAACAAATTTGCTTCAGCTTTAAGACCAGATTTTCAGGAACTTCTAAACAAAAGCAAGAATTTAAGTATGTTTCAAATGTATCTAATTCCTTTTAGTTACTCGCAAATAATAGAAGTAATGAAAATAATGCTTAAAGGAGAAAAATATTACGACTGTGTTGTGTGCATATACTACTTAGTTCTATCACTTAAATTTCTTGGTAATTTTATTGAAAAGAGTAATGGCATGAATATGTTTCAATGAATTTTCTTCAACTTTCCTTCTAGAGGTGGCAGATTTCATCTGTATAGCAGCCAACACCTTCTACAACTCTATCCACATGAATAGCACTGGATGTACCACATGCAGATGTCATGATTATAAGTCATTCTTGATGGTTGACCACCACAGAAAACAGTGCAGGTTTTGTGATACTCAATTCCTGTAAAAAGGCTTTTCATAATATTAAACACGTAGGTGATAAACACAGGAGGGGGAAAATCCACTTTTTTTTTGTATCCAGTTTGGCAAAGTACCTAAGCATACCTAAGCTGGAGCAAGTACGTACCACAATCCTACCAAGTAACAAAATCAAGGTAACAAACCAACTGTTCCAGGGTGTAGAAAGCGTAAGGGGAAAAAAGTGTTATCAGTCAAACTCCCAAGCTGTTCATGTTTGAGGTTGGGATTCTTTCGGTTTAAGACCACGTAGCTTCCAGAGCAGGAAAATATTTAAAGTAGAGAAATAGGAGAAAGATGCACTGGTAAATAGAAATGACACAGATACAGCACACAACAGAACAGAGGAGTCTAAAAAAGGAACTTCTGGAGAATACTTCTTCCTTCTCATGCCCTACCTACCATCCTCACAACAGGGAAAGTCAAAACACCCCCCACATCTAACCAACAGCATCCTAAGGAATAGGAAGGTGGCCTCATTTTGTAGGTCCTAGAATGCTGCAGCAAGAGTAAGCCTGTTGATATCTAATTTAAAGTGCTTTAAAATGAATGTAAGCACAATTATACTTATAGGACAGCAGGCACATGAGACTTTCTACTGCAGAAACAGCAGCCCCTCTAGTACAGCAACAATTAATCATACTGGCAATGCTGCCATTTGTTTGCTTGCAGGTGAGCATGACGCAGCTTTTTGTCCATCTGCTTTTGCAACACCCCTTAAAAAAACCCATCTAACTGAAAAAACCCACACCAGTCTGGGCTCTCGTGAATAAAAATATTCAAGACATTCTTTCCCCACCCCCTTCAAGCTGATGTATTCCACTGATTAAACAGATGCTGTGAGAGTCCTAAGAACAGCAGTACTGGGTCAGAGCAGAGGTCTGTCGAGTTCAATATCCTGTCTCTAACAGCACCTGCAAGTCAGTAACTTGCACTGCAATTCCTAGTAGGGACAAGTAGGAACACCTGCAAAATCAGTGGTGGATCCTGCTCAAGAAGAACAGAGGATAGCAGCAATGTCCAAACAATCCCAGCAGAGGCAGCCAGAGCAGAGCCAGAGAGCAAAGTCAAAGAAAATGGACTTGGACTTCAGTGACATGGTGCTTTCCTCCCCCTCTTTCTCTAATCTTTTCAGAATCAAAATCTCGCAGGGATAAAAGGGATCACAAGACTGTGGCATCATGGAAACATGGCACCTGGGCAAAACCCGACTAAACAGACGTGCAGAGAGATGCAGAAGCGCCTGAACGAGACTCAGGCCATACCACAAATGGTTTAAAAAGTCAAAGGCTGAAATACCCTATCAATGACTGCTCCAGGAATGAAGCATGGGACCTGAAGTAGTACGCTGCTGAAATACAGAGCTGTATGCTTGTCCATCGGGCAAGGGCTGAGCATCAGCAGCTTCCAATAGCTGACAGATCACTTAGTAGGTTATTAGTGCTGCCTACGAGCGTGCAGTCGTTGGGGAGCTGCATACAAATGTGGCTGGATTCCCAATTCAGGCAGCAAGAGAAACCATTCTTTAAGCAGGAAAAAAAGAACAGCAGCATTGGATGTCTAGGTGTAGAAAATGGTGGTAAGTCCCCCTCTCCGTATATTATTTTGCATAATGACATAAGTAGAAATTAACACCTCTTAACTCTAAGTCAATTTAAGATGACACCCTAAAGTTTCAAAGCATTGGGATTGAATCTCTGAAGTTTTCTGGAAGCAAACGAGAAGAAAAGGCTTTAAGGCCAGGTAAGACCTCCATGCAGTAGATATCCAAAAAGGAACTTAGCCCTCTACAGATGGCATTTCACTTGATAGACAGAAAACAGGTTGGCTTGATCACGTAAATGGGTCCTTGTTCAAGTCACAGTTAGAATAAGCCCAAAAGCAAAGATCTGAAGGATGGGGTCCAAGTGGAGGGGGTCTGAAGAGGTATTTTCTTTCATCAGTACAGGGACTTCGAGAACCAAGCTAGCCCATAACAGAGAGAAAAAAAGATAGAAGAGCTGAGGATGTACACTCCCATGGACAGCAGATCTGAAGGTCTCAGGTTGACCGTTCTCAGAAGTCAAGGTGGAGAAGATCTTGCAAGGATCTTCTCGCTGCAGAGACAAGCATCTGCAGGCTAGGAAGTGATGATGGATCAGCTCTGCAACAGGAAAGGGGCAAGAACATCCTGGCTCCCTGAGGCTGAGGAAACAGCTACTGCAGGCAGGTCAATCATTGTGGTCCCAGTTTTACTAAAACCATCCTAAAACCAAGAAGAAACTCCTAATGCAGCATTGGTAAAAAGCAGTCTTGTGAAAAAGCAGGGCGGGAGACAGGCCACTTTCAAAAACCATTTGGACTGGTTTTTACACAAGTCACTTTTGTTCTTGGACAAGTTGTCTAGCAAAAACAGTGGGGAGACAGGTAGAGGCGACAGCCACAGCACAGCCATGCTGCTTGTTGGTACAGATGAAGGGCAGAAGGTCTTGAGTAGCAGGGAACAGATGAACGCTGGGAAAGCTGACCTCTGAGCCCTGACAGGTATCTCTTGGTGGGGTGCCTACTGCTGCCCCCAAAGCCCCTGCCTCAGTTGGAAGGTAGTGCATCATTAGTAGACACTGCTGCCAATCTCCCAGAACCTTCCTGAAACTCTCACATTCCTTTCCTCCCCTTTCTCCTTGTCCTCCTTGGGCTAAAAGGAAATAAAAGAAAAAGGATTAGG
>NW_010397170.1:7766-11291 GCF_000710305.1 Buceros rhinoceros silvestris
GGGAAAGAAGCCGGGCATGAGTGCTGAAGCAGGGCAGAACACGGGAAAAAGGATGGACAACACCAGAGGTTAAGGTGGACCGTCATCAAACGGAGGGTTCCACCAAGGGAGCCATTTCACCTGGCAGTTCTCTTCAATGCAGATGATATGAAAGATGGAAAGAAGACTCAGAAGGCCAGCAGACTGAAAAGCCTCATAAATAACCTTGTATCAGGAAGTCATGATTTCAGAAGCGTGGGTGTGCTTGTGTTGTTGAGGAAAACCATACAGCTAACCCTTCCTCACTAGATTTGATGGGAAGGTGATGTTATTTACTCCAAGCAGTTAAAACGGTGAAGAATAAACTCAATATGCATTAAAGGCATTTAATTCATTTCAGAACAGGCTCAGGATTGAAAATGCTGAAGTTAATTAGAAAGCTCTTTCACAGCACAGGGGTCATGCCTACTTGCTTTCTGCCCATATGCCCCACTCGTTTCAATTGCTTTTTTCCAATAATCAAGAAATCAAAATTCTTTTGTTCCCCGGCGCAGAGTATGCACCAGACTACTGCAGAGAGGCGATAAAGAAAATGACAGATTCAAATTTGACCACTTTCCTTAACATTTAAAAAAAACTGTATCAAACACATTTGAGAAAAGATACTTGCTACTATTTCTGTATTCCCTCACAGTGCTAATGAATTTAGTTCAGATATTTAATGCAAATGTTCATTTAAACAATCAATATTTGAGAACTGCCTTGAATCTGCAGTCCTTAGAATAGGATATGCAACAATGAAATCAGGTTTGTCTCTGCCCAAGAACAGAGTACGAGTACACTTTAGGGAATAAGAAGCTACATATCAGAGGTCTTCAATGACATTGAAGCACATAGTATCTAAAAAAATTCTCGACTTTAGATGTAAAAGATTCTGAAACATGTCTGTTTTTTCATGTCTTCTAATATTTTAGTCTCTGCATGCAACTTGAGGTATCAGGTAAATATTATAACCAAAAATTGAAGCATGCTCTGTATTTCATCTGATTCACAGAAAGACTTTTCATTTTTCAGCTCTAAATTACATTAGACTTCTTTTCTGGGGACCTGACTTTCAGCTGCAGTTACACTACTCTATCTGATCATTCTTTCCTTACTGCATTTTGACCATGCACTCAAAGAAATAACTCCCATGTAAACTTCCCTCCTGTACCTACTAAAAATACAATGACGACAATCTACAAGTCACTTCCTGAAAAACCCAAGGTAATTCACCTAATTTGGTCCTACTTTTCAGACAAAAGGACTGCATAAATAGTTTTTCCTATTTCAACAAATACCAAGTCTTTTGCTTTCAAGGAAGTCAAATGCAGAAACCTGCACTGCTTCTCACAGAGGCTCCCCACACAGCCAATATGGGGGGCACTACTACATACGGCCTTTAAATGCAACCAAACCAAATTTGAGCATTATGTTCACTTTGTAAATGATCAACACCACACTGTATAAGTTTGGGGGTTTTTTTCTGTTCTGAAGGATTGTGTTAATTCTCATCTATTACTGGAGCAATGAAACTGCTGCTAACCCTCAGCCTAGGCTAACAGGATCTGCACCAAATAAATTATCAGAAATCAGGGAGTAGTTACCACTGCTTTATGGAGAATTACTAAAAAACCCCTTCCAAGTCAACAAGGGAATAAACTACCTCTACAAGGTATTTTTCTTCTAAACCCTGTTATTAAGTGGGCTTATGCCATGAGGCATGAGTGTTTACATACTTTCTAAAGAGTTTATAAGTCTTATCTAACATAATCCCTATATTCTATAATCCTATCTGTTTAATGTATTTTCAGTGGGGAAGACTGCTGGAACCAGTAATATCTCAAAATGGAAGGCACTTTCAAAGCACAATCAGTGAATTGGACATCAAATGTAAAAGTAGTTTATGCTCAGATTAGACTGAGTCATTTAGGATCAGGTAACTTAATGCTGGGTTTCACAGTAAGCTATATTTATCTGCATATGGGTCACAGTTTTTCTTCTTTACACTTCTGGTATGCCCTTATATAAAATTTCCAGAGAAAACATACAAAACACTGGTAGTCTTTGTATATGAAATTCTGTGAATGTTCTATCTGCAGCTTCTAAATATAAATAGGAGGGAACTATTTCCCTTGAATAAAAATATTTTCCCCCCATGACCAGGCAGCACAATTTCACTAATATCTCTGCAGTTTCCAGCCCGAGTCCTTCAAATACAGACTTAAGCACACAACGGTTTCCCATTGACAGGAACTCTACTACCAAAAGGCCTCTTTCCTATGAATTTTACCATTAATCCTGGTTTTGCTTTGTCTTTTCATTATGAGCTTTCAGAGCCCCCTTTTGATCCCAAGATGGACACCATGACCTCTTGCTCCTCTACTCTATCCAAACATCAAAACCTTCTATTATAATATATAAAGCTTAGCTTGTTGCCACTGCAATCACAGTGCCAATACTAGAAGACATGTTTCCTAAGGAAAGCTGAAGTACTGTGTTCCTGCTACTGCACACTCGCCATCAGATTCAAGAGGTCCCCTCCTGGAGAGCCATACTGGTGGGCAACACGATCACACCTGGCTTTCTCCCCTCCTGCCTCCTAGGGTCACTGCTACCATGCGCAATTAATGGCTTCTGCTCCTGCGGACACAGACCTTCTCCATCCACTGCTTTCAAAACTGTTACCGATTCCAGATGCTGCTTAATTAGGCCCCAGATTTCAGGAAACTCCAACCACGCAGTCTCTGAATAGCATGCTTTGGATTGAAGCACCAGTTCAGTGCCATTATTCACTGAACATGCTTGGTTAAATAAAATCTAGGTCTTTGCTTTTTACAGCAGCACCTCTTCCGTACATGCTGGTAAGCTCCCTGTTACACAGTGAGATAAGGAAAAATAATTTGTAGAGGGCAGAAGATACCAACTTAACATAGTAGGGGCATACTTCTAGACCAGAAAGGTTCATGGTGGCTTGCTCAGAGCACAGGCATCCTCCCTAAATTAGGAATTTACCAGTTGCTATGAAGAAGTGAGCATTCAACACTGCTCACATAGAAGATATTCTCCTGTACTCTCTCATAGCGCTGCACTATTTCTGACTCTGCCATTTTGTTCACTGTTCATTTGTTGGCCGAACATCCAAAGAGTGAGGAATGGACAATTCATAACTTTTAGAGAGGACTACTAGTAAAACAGTCAGTATCTTTCTCTACTAACATGTGACAAGACACAAACACTGCTTTGAGGCAATAACTTGGATTTTCACCGGGATCAGCAATATTTGTATTACATCTACTATGCCATGATTATTTCTAAACTTAGTTTAAAACTAAGCCTGCCTCAGTTCTATTAAAGATACCTGAAATTAAAATGAAACATGTAAATCTTTGTGCATAATCTTAAAGCAATTGCAAATTGAAAAGGAATGATCTAAAAAGAGCTGGGTTTTGGGCACAAGAGCAATGAAGTTCCTGATTATGCATGCAAAGAACATCAAATTGTACC
>NW_010397170.1:11397-35076 GCF_000710305.1 Buceros rhinoceros silvestris
GGAATATGCAAACTCCATCATAAGTTAAGGGATGCACAGAAATCCTGCATCAAATAAGGATTCTGCTTCACAGTGTGCCCAGATTATTGTAAGATATAAAAGAGTGAGATGCAAAGATTTTAAATACCGATCATTTGAAGATTCAGAGATGTAAATTCCTCTGTAGATTACAGAGAAACAAAAATACAATTCCTAAAAGCTCAGCTAAGGCTACCAAATCAATTAAAAAATAACAAGCATCCCCTTCTGCTACACACAAACTATGTCAACAAGGACAACTCACTTGGCCAGCAGCATTTACAGTGTCTCTGACAGACACTCTGCTGACTGGATCTTTTGTTCTCAAACACGGGACAAAACAAGTTCAGCATCTCTTATCTCAAAATTTTCTGATGAATTCAACCCCTCTCCTTCCAAGTCAGGAAGATATTTATCACTGGTTTTCTTCAAATAAAATAAAAAAATACGCAACACACTATATAGCTGAGCACTGCTTATAGGCACTAAGCCTCCTGTCCATCTGAAGCCGTAGTCTTCCTCCACACAGTCACCTCCCTTCATCTAACACTGCTCTAAAATGTTTGTGCCATTTAGGGTTTTTTTTAATTCAAGTTCCTTCTCATTTTTTGAGAGCAGCTGATTAAACCTGAACAACTGGGTTGTTGGACGAAATATGCTGTAGCTATGAAATGGTACAGCAGGGACCAGTTTCACTGTTAATTTAAAATGCTAGAATTAATTAGGTAGTGTAAATGAAGAATTTAATAAGCACACTTTACAACCACAAGTTCTGCTTTTATTAAACACCCCTGCCAAATGAAAGCAGCTATCTTCAGTCTGTTTTGCCTTGTCTCATTCCCTTAAAATCTCTGCAGTAAAAAAAAGCATTTTCTATTGCAACCCCTCCCCCATAATTAAAATGTATGCCTGACTTCCATCTCCTCTTTCAAGTCATTAGCATCTTTTAAAAATGCTACTGTATATCCTGCCTGTTCTGAGAAGCTACCAAATAAAACCGAAGTTTACAGTTTTGGTTTTGAACACCAAATTAAAGGCTGTCTTAGAAGCTGTCATTCCTATTCAACTCAGTACGGTGTACTACCAAATTAGCATATTTTTTTAGTAAAGGAATATGCTTATTTAAACATGTGTCTTTCCAAAGCGAGGGTTAACATCACAAATCAGTTTTAAAAAACACGACTACTCTAAGACTGCAAAGACTTGGAGCAGATTATTATTCCTGATGGATATTGTTTTATTCATTTTAAAACAGATTAAAGAGTTCAGATCATAAATTCCCTCAAAGGGATCCTGTACACTGAACAGGCTTTGTTTAGCTTTAAACTTGCTAAAGAAAAAAAAAGTGTTTCGGGAGCCTAAACATTATTTCACAAAATCTGTGCTATTCCTTAACAGGACAGGGGAAGCTGAATCTTTTCCATGAACCAACTGAATCCTATCTAGGCTCAGAAATATATTGGAGATTGTGCCACAGTAACTAGGTAATGATGATTTGGTTTATGACCTTCGTTTTTCTTGAAACAACCTTGCTTTATGGGAAACTTTTTATTCTGTCTTTCCTTGATTTACTTGTTTTACCTTAGCAAGAAGGAGATAAACTTACTATTAAGACAACACCTAATTTTAATAGAAAGAGCTCTGACGTTTGTTTAGAGACATACAACAGTGCATGCTTAGCTGAGATTTATCAAAAGCACAAAATTTTGAACAGAAACAATGAAAAATCCAAGCTCTAAATTGTTTCA
The DNA here is from genome assembly GCF_000710305.1 of Buceros rhinoceros silvestris. Taxonomy (NCBI): domain Eukaryota; kingdom Metazoa; phylum Chordata; class Aves; order Bucerotiformes; family Bucerotidae; genus Buceros; species Buceros rhinoceros. Next base: position 13,164 of record NW_010397170.1, read on the forward strand.
GACCTTCACCAGTTCATTAAGAATAGCTTTACAATTTACTGTTTCTTCTGCATACAAGCTTTCACTGTCAAAAATTCTACATTGATTTTTAATAAAAACCAGCAGAGAACCCCTGAAAAGCCAATCATTCCTCTAGTAGCCTACTGGCACACTGCCACCCCTCCCAAACCCCATAAAAACATAGAAAGGCTTATGAAGAACACACATGATGATCTGGAAGGATGAGCTGGGCATGACCTTGATGCATTTCCATTTTGTTACTCTCCATGTTCTAAATCATGGTTCTTTAAAACCATGGATTGCTTCTGGCAGAGGGCTGCCTTCAATTTATTAACCCTGAATTCAGCGTGAGGAATGAACATTCATCCTAAAATTTGGTAATGTTGCACACGGCCTTGATTACAGGCCTGGAAATCTTGGCAGATTAAATTCTGTTTCCAAAAATGGCTCAGACTTTGAAGGACAATTCTTTTTTTGTGAATTTTGTTCTTTTGTACTTGTACCACTTTTTAAATGAACATGTAGGCTCCCCAATCAGTTAGGGGTGATGTCCTCAAAGCATCCGCTTAACTTTTTTTTAAAGAATGGTTCCTTTAAAGTATTTTACACATGAAAGAATTACGCACCTTGTACAGGAAGAAAAAGCATAGGCAAAAAACTACACAAAAGCGTCAGAAGATCATATAGCAAATTTCTCACAACTTCAAATACAGAGACAAAAGCCTGGAGATGGAATGAAACAAAAAGAACACTGTTTGTAGCCGATGAAGTAATGGCTCTCCATCCAAAGACGGCCAATTCTTTATGAAAACAACACTGAATATCTAAACTCTTGAAATTATAGTGCGTGGAAATGACCATGAATTTGAGGGATATGGGAAGCAAAAAAGCTCATGAAGCACAGGAGCTGCCATGAAAAAAATTCAAGCTAGGCACACTAGACTCCTGCAGATAAGGGTCAGGTATTCACTTGTGTCTGAAATAACTGAAGTAATGTGCAATTTTATTTCTCAGATTATTTTCAGACTAAAAGAAAAACAACGGTCTGCAGCTAAACTGGTCCTGTGGCAGGTATCAAAGGTAGTATGTCACACTGGGATGAGCGGCCAGTTATGCTTATAGTGGGAGCATGGAAATTTTTCTGGAGTGGGAGGTTAAGCGATTTGTTTTTCTTGAAGTAGAAAAAAGAATAAATACAAGTCAACTCCATTTTTCAATCTTCTTCCTTTTAAGACCCCTGAAGCTGTGGCGCAATCAGAAGGCACACTGAAATAGATACATCGTGGTCAACGTGCTAAAGAAAGCTCTGCCGGACTACACTTCCGAGGACTTGAGCTGCCCTGCAGCTACTGCCATTTGTTATGTGCCTTGTGTTCAACCAGAATCTTGCTATATGTCAGGAGTAAATAAAAAAGCAGCACTGCATGTTTAAAAGCACTAGGCAGATCATCCTAATGCTGCCAGGCTCTTATGGAAGTAGGTACAAAGATTTGCATTTTAATTCCTCGTGGTGCCTCTTTCTACAGAGCACACACCCAAGCTGCCAGGAGTGCATCTAAGAGGAGATGGCTCCTTTTCTGGAACTTTTTCCTTCCCAAGGCATCTGCTCTCTGTGCTAAACATAACAGTGCCGGTGATGCACTGCACAGCAGTGAGATTTCAGCTGTTCCCCACCGATGGTGCGAGTAGACACACAACCTACAAAACTAACCTATAAAGTAAGCTATAAAAGCTCATCCCATCACCTTCTTGTGCATCAGTGAACTCCTGGCTGCAGCAGCAAGGATACAAAGTAGGCTCAGTGCATCTGCACCTATCCACATCTCCTCTAGCAATAGTGCAGACATCTCTCCTCTCTTTTGAGGCACTATCTGTAACGGGAGGCTTCTCTTATTCTGAAGGAACCTACCAATGAATATCACTTCATGCAGAAAAGGATCAAGGCAAATTAAAACGTTTTCAGGGAACAGAGTTCATTAATCAATATTGACACATGTCCAAACAAAATCCAGAGCCGTGGTGTCCAACTACAGACCTCTGCTGCGTTCCAGAACGCCATGGCAAACAAGCAGTGACGGACATGCAGAACCATCTTGACTTTATAGTGTTGTTACTAGGCAAAACTTTGAGGAAGGTATAGCGAGTTTCAAAAGAAACTCAGAATTAGAAATGGTCAGTTGGCTCACGCCATTTAGACCACCCTCATACAACTTATGACAAGGTAAAATAAAAACCAGAGTGATCAGGAAAGTAATGTCATCACCCAAAATCTGCTGCAAGAAGCTGCAGTGTGTTACATTCATGCAGACTAGCAATGTCTGGATTTCTTGGACCTGCAGAGAGGCTGAAAGACAGGGGTCTTCTCCTATAGTTGTTCCGGATCTGGTGTGCATCCTTGAAAACTGAAGGTTTACCATCTGAAGAAGTTTACCACAGTATTTGCAGTATTCCGTGTGCTAAGCACTTGCAATATAAGCACTGAGGTTTTGCTGACCCCAAACGTAAACTGACCTTGATGCATGTGAAGTCAACACCACAAAGTGCTTACCTGTAATTTTGTCTCTCACGAGCTTGCAGGATTCAATTTCACCAATGCTCCCAAAGAGACTCCTGAACTCCTCCTGGGTCATGTTCTGGGGTAAATAGTTGACTATGAGGTTGGTTTTGCTGTCATCTGTAGCGGCCCCTGTCTGCATGGGGGAAGGGCAGTTTCTACTGTTGCTGGAGGGTCCATTGGTTGTATTGGAAGTAGGGCCATTCGACACCTGAGGCTCCATGGTGCTAATTATCTGCATCAAAATAAGAGAAGGAAGGAAAAAAACCCTTAAGTTTCACAGATACAATAGCTATTTTTAAAGATACTTACAAACGAATGAGTAGGTAGCGTTCATGGCCAATTTAGATACTTCAACAAAAAACACGGCTTGATTTCTCTGTTATTGTTGCAAAGTAGGTCATGCTAGTCTTTGGCTGTGAGCGTATACTAAGAAGCAGTTAAAAACCCCTTCTTTTTTGTTAATGCGAAGCTGGTTCTGCTTTCATCACGCAACCACTTTCACAAATGTAAATTTAAACCACATAAATTTAATTATAATTTAAGGTAATAATCATAATTAAAATTATAGTTCCATTAAATCGGATGAAGTAAGTGTATGGCTCTATATGAAAAGGTAAAATATTTTACCTATTTAATAACTGTATCACAGAGTGCAATGACAACAACATTAACCAGGCACAGTCAATCTGCAACGTGTCATCATTCGGATTGCCTTCAATTAATAATCTCTGTCTCCCAAGACATACCATTTTCTGGTTCCAGTGATGACCTATATTCTCTAGCTATATTTTTCACTAACTAACTGACACCTCTTTAAATAATAAAGCCCTGGATTTGCAATCTTCAGAGGTACAAAGGTCTTCAGATATTTACTGGAATCAAAAAGGTTTAATCAGAGAAAGGCTTAACAGGCACAGCCTGGAATTTTAACAAGCACATCTATCTTGAAATGTGAAACTCCAATTTTTGCAGAAGACATTCAAATAGACTTTTCCAAAAAATGACAGATAAGAATCTAGCTTAGCAAAGTGCATGCAGGACAGTAGCCCCATTGTCACCAGTGCCACTGGTCACATGAGTAAAGCTGCCTGCATGTTTATCTGCAGGCTGAGGACCGAAGAATGCAAGTTTTCATCTGAAAACTGCACAAAGGAAGCAGAAAAACCTGGGTACTTCAAGCCTTCCCTATATTGGTATTTGCCTCTACTACAGCTCCCAGCCTGTTTTCGCTGTCACCAGTGCTGACAACGGAGGGACATCATCTTAGTCTCCAATCTGGATAAATTAAAGCAATGCAAATGGTGGCTTTTCCTTTCTACTGTGAAGCTTGCAATGTGCAGCTTCACCAGTACCTCTTACAAGAGCATCCCTTGGATGGGCTCAGCCTCCCTCCATCCAAGACGCAGAGTCAATGATGCAAACTGCTGCCCCAGGCAAGACACTGCCCAGGGACAGGGACAGACACCAGAGGACTGAGGGCTAAGACTACACACACTCTGAATGTGTTCATCTGGTCCTGTAATTATTTTAATTTCTCAAGATTTGTTTTTTAAAATCCAGGGAGATATATGTTGTGATAAATCGGGTCTGTAATTCAGGAGGGGCAAAAAAAGAAGGGGTACCTGTTCTAAAATTACCTGCATGAGGGTGGCTGAGACTAAACAGGCTATATTCTGGTCAACTCTATTTTTACTGTTTTTTTTTTTTTTTAATTGAAATGCTTCAGTGTTAGTTTAATGCCTCATTTAGGAAATAACCTTTTTTATCAATGGGAATAAGTTTTGAATTACCATTATTTTTTATTATCAAGCCCAGGAATAGCTACTCGGTTTAACAATGTTTTAAAAAAAGACGCCTTGACACATTGTGCTTAACAGAAAGGCCTTAAACCACACACAGCAGAATAACTTTGAAAATAAACTCCACAAAAATAGTAACTTCTTGAAAGAAACTGACACATCCAAACCAGAATCCCCCTGCCAATTTTACCAGCCACGCGGCACCAAGCACTGTTGACATCCTCTGTCAAGATGCACCAGCCCCATCCGTTCTTCCTTCAAGACTTTCCCTTTTACCCACTATCACCATACTTCATTTTTTCAATCTGTGCTGTTGACATCCTCTGTCAAGCTGCACCAGCCCCATCCGTTCTTCCTTCAAGACTTTCCCTTTTACCCACTATCACCATACTTCATTTTTTCAATCTGATTTCATACGTGTATTTACTCACACATACTACTAAATGCTTCAGATGCTGCTAAATCTGTTTAGCTTGGTATTCCAGCTGGAAGAGCATCCTTTGATCTCTACACCTCCATGACCCCACAGCTTTGCTAACAGCCTGCTGCGGGGTTGGGGTTTTGCGCCCCAAAGTAACACGCGTCAGCAGAGCACAGAGTGCTCATATATGCTGTATCTGCACCAGCTTGATTCAAACTGGGGAGAAAACATTCCAGTTCTGACAACACGACAGTCAGAAGATGGGTGAAGCAGCTGATACGGCTAACTGCAGTGTTGTGTGCATTTAAATCATCTGACCATATTCTTGCCAACAGAAAATCCCCACAAGGTAAACTGCAATTTTAGGGCCAGATCCTGCCCATCTGAAGCTGACAGAAATACCACAGTACTGGCTTCAGTTTCAGCAGATGCAGGACTTCAGCACAATGCACTGAGGAAGGTACATGATCTATTATTAGCAACAGACACAAAAGCTATCTATAGTTCCCCACGATAAACAATAACCTTGGATCTTTTAAAATCTGTGAAAGAAAACAAAATTCAAAACGGGCTGATGTCCTACTTAGGCATTTTGCAGATTCTTTAGTTCCACTTTCAGCATGCTTACCTTGCACACCAAGCAAACAAGCAGAATTCAACTCAGAATTTAACACACGCAGAACATAAAGAGTGAGCTGCTTTGTAAAAAATCTCTTCTTGAACTAGCACATTTCCTCATGTAATTCTTCGTCAAAATATTCTGACACAAACTAATGTTGCACCAGGTGCCAGGTTTTCTTCCTAGTTATTTTCAACTCCAGTCAGGTTCTCCTGCTTTTTTCAATAGTAGAAAGGAAAACTCAAGGCATTTATTTGCCCTTCAAATCACTGCAAAGTTGTAGGATAATGAAAATCCTTTTGCTATATAAAAACCAGATAATGGATAGAGAGAAATGTTAAAGAATTAAAAATGTTTCTGATAAACTATTTCAGATGTAATTTTTTTTTTTACTGCATCATTTTAAGTCTCCATTTACAGAGTGATTTCTGTGCAAAAGTAGTTATGTACCAGAGCCTGAATTCTAAGTTCTTATGGGCACAAAGGACTAATACTTATTTTAGATGTACATACTGAATCAGGTCATTAGCAAAGACTTAAATTATTAATGGTAACAAAGAGGTGAGTCCTAGCTCTTCTTTCCAAACATTCTGTCCTCCCCCCTACACGTCTGAATCTCAAATCCACTGTGCAGAGTTCACTGTGCATGCACTGGGACATTTACTGTCAAAGACTGTTTTTAAAATTAAGCAGTTGTTGATCCCACAACAGTCAGCATATTACATAAGAGGAGCATTATTTATTCAAAGAATAGATTTCAAACATGTCATTTGCTGTTTTTATCTCAACACTAAGACTTAGATTTTTAATTCAATACAATTCAATCACAATATGAAAATTTTTGTAATAGATACTCCAGTTTCCTGGGCACACAGTTAACTTTCATTATGTTTTAATTACTGCTAATAACTTTAACACAAGGATATATTGTGCTGTAATTCAATTCTACAAAAATATTAAAGGAGACTGCAAGACTAACTCATCAGGGGCTTATTTGTGTATGGGCAAAATACACGTGGAAAATCCAACAGTAACTTAATGCCAACGTTAATTTTTTTTTTAAACAAAATACAGTCACTTGAAGATTATTATTACACTTCTATATATGCCACTTAAAATTAGCAACATCTCTATGCTTTTGCAGACCTTCTCTGACCCAATTTAGGCAGCTACTACTGGTCTTGAAATATTTCAGTGCAAATGTCATGCGTGATGACATTCTCATGCTACTGGTATAAAGAGGTATTTGGTTTTGGGTTTTTTTGCCAACAACTTGCCAGACTCCGTGTTCTACATACAGGGTAGCAGTATCTTTGAAGAAGAACCAAATGCAGTTACTGCTAATGGGCATTGATAATTTAGCCACCAATAACGTGAATATTCTATATTTATAACAGAAAAAATACTATCTCCGGCAAAATTTAAAAGACTGCATTTAAGTTAAAGGCAACCCATATTTCAAATTCTGGATGTATTTCAGACTGCTGATTTTAAAAAAATGACTTCTTGGTGTACTACTTTTCTCAGTATGGTAATGTATAAGCAAAGTACGAGGTATTTTAGTTTGACAGATTTCACAAAGAAATGCTTTGGGAAGACAGCATAAGCTTTGCCAGTGTTTTGCAAAACACTGCTTACCAAAAGGCTTGGTATAACCCCTCCTACAAAATATCACTCACAAACACCCATTATAGCAACTCCTACCATTACAAATAATGTTTCAGAAATAATTCTGTTCTGTCTTTTTTTACAATTAAATTAATTTCTATTTATTCCTGATGATACATTAACTCAAAAAATTCCAAATACCTGTATGTATAAACACAACTATTAAAATAGTTAAATAAGCCAGAGTAACTGACATTAATCTTCTGTTATTACAACAAATGACATCCATCTATCCTTACAAAGCATGGTTAATGAATCATTTTGAAAACTACCCACAGACTAAGACAGTCTTATCTCCCTACTGCATGCATAAGCAATAGCCAGTGGCTTGATAAATGTAAATATACGTGCTTTATATTTACCAAATTTGCTCTCAGCAGTCTAAGAGAAGGTCTGCACATTGAACTGAAAGCTCATGTACATACACTCAAAGGAGCTTTTACTCAGCAAATTAGCACACGTTGTTACCTGAATTACGTATACTCCACTACCTGTACTCTACAATAAACAAAATCTGATATGTATGAAAAACCCATAACAATTAAGAATCTTAAGAATAAGTCTGATTTACAGGCACGAAAGAGAAGTGTTTTTAAACACACCACAAGCAATCTTCTTCTAAAATCTGAAAAAATTTCCTAAAAACTGAAGAATTCATGCAGACATATCTATTTTGAGGACTCGAAGTCAAAAAAGTCATCTATGAATAATGAACTGTTCACAGCACCTAAATGCCAAGAAAAATGATCATGGTAAATTACACCTCATGAAGAATTCATGAGGTCTAATTTTATATTATTTCTAAGTGTTCATTAATGAACAAACTCAGAACATTTTCCCATAAAGAATTTAGATAAATAATGCAAGCCTCTCACTTTATCTAAAAAAGCTCTTTAATTAGCATTGCAAGTTGTTTGCTTTTACAAATGAAAACAAATGGTGCCATGGCAGAGGTCCCATAGCCATCTCCTGAACAACGATGACAAAAAGAGAAACAAACAAAACCCCTCAAAGAAAAATGTAGATTCACAAAGGTTTTCCCAGAATGAGAAGCAGGCTTTAACTGCCACAGCATACCCGCTCTTCTGAATTGAATTCAGCTCAGCACAAGTCTCTGTCCCTCAAGAACTTTTCTGCAGGTGAGAAAAACCCCATTTATGGGAACTGCCCAACTGATCCATCCACAGCCCTCCCCATCTGCTGATCAGTATGTGAGTAGCAGTGCAGAAGCCAGAAGTTTGGTCCATCAGCAAGGAGCGGAACACAGAAATACAGGTCCCTCAGCCCTGGACCAGCTGCTGTGGGCCTCCACCCCACTTGCAGGAGCAATCACTGCTACTCACTTCAAGGGGATTAAGCACATCTCTACATTTCTGCAGAATGAGGCACTGGATCACGAAATCTTCAGGACAGATCATGTCTTCTTCCCATAGGAGCATTAAAACAAGTGATTTTAAGTGTTCCTTGGTTCAAACTCCAGCTGGAGTGAGAAACAGGTGCACCTGAGCCTCACATCCACATTTCATGGACTTTCTAAAAGTGTCCTTAGGAGCTGCAAACAATGCTCTGTGCACAGCTCCAGTGCACATTTTCTTCTCCGGAACACAACTGTCAAATTTCACTGTCAATTACATTTTTATTAAAGCTTATGTACTGCACAACTAGACTTTGCTATTATTTACCTAATAAATACATCATGAGCATGAAATAAAGGAGGAAAACGAAGCTTTTGAGTAAATCTGCCTGAAGGCAAATCCAATATCCCAGAAACGAATCATTATCAAACCCTCCATGTTTTGACACGCTCCCCACACATACACACTTTTACATGCTCCTACTTTACTTCAAGTAAAAGTCATATTTAATATTTTCAATATAGATATAGCTGAAAGTCTCAGCTCAGAAAACTAGCAGTGTCTGGCTCTTGTGGGATGATGCAGTCTTCTCACAAAATCTTGGTTTCAGAGTGCACTGCACTCAGGTTGAAATGTCATTCAAACATTTTGAGCAAGTTCACATTCATGGGTGCCGCAGTAATCATTCAAAGCACACAAATAATCCAAATGAAGACAACAAATGCATTCATTTTAAGAGGCAAGCTTCAGTTCGAATCAGGGAGAAAATTATTTTACTTAATAGCTAAATTTATCCTGCGCTAGTCCATTGTAGGCTCTTGCATGAATATGCTAAAACATTCTGTCCCTGATCTGCAGTGAAATGAATGCAAAGTTTATTGGCAATATTACTTGTTATCATAGCAGTGCCTGAAGGATGTAACTGCTACCAGCACCAAGTTGTGCTAGATGCTGTACAAATGGGTAGTATGGGCACGGACTGCCACTGTACCAACACAGTGACAGAAAACAGGCAAAACCTGTTATTTCTACTCCAAGTTCAGCAGAAGGGGAAAAAACAAACCAGAGGAAAGTATCTAAGCACACTGCTGAAATTACACAGTAAGCTGTGATGGCTCCATAACACACCACCACATCCTCAAACCTGGCCTGGAGACAGAGTCACCATGTCTAACAACTTTATCACAAAACACACCAGCATAATTATGCAAATTACTTTTTTTTAGAGAGTTTCAGATAAATGTCTTCTGTTCCCATGAAATATGGACTCTACCTTTTTGTGTTTGATTTCAAGGACAAAAGGGAACAAGCTGGAAAAAAGGAGACATCACAGTAAGTCACAACCATTTCAACGTCATTAACATCATCAGTAGATGAAACCATTTGAGAACTACATGTCCAGTAACCAGACAAATAGGAAGAAAGGCATATCACACACTTCATACAGTCTCTTACTCTTCCTGCAGGTAGTGTGGGGATAAAATATTGGAGAAGAACTACAATTAGCATACATACAGCTCAGCACTCCCCAAAGCCCAGAGGAAACAGCACTGGGGAGCAGATGCATGGACAAGCAGCCCGTGCACAGTGATTTCTGGGAAGCACAACGGAAGTGTTGCACTGCACACAATGGACAAAAACGTTCTTCCAGAAGCAGAATATAGTTACAGCTCTATCATGTGTATTCCCTCAACTTACAGTATTTGAGGTTTTTTCTGAATTGCTATCGTCGTTCATTTTCAACTGCTATTTCCAGCTTCTTTACCTCCTGTGAAGGCTAGGGAAACTATGCATCTTTGACACCTTAGAGGTGTTTGGCTCTATTCTTATGTGTCCCTCCGAACATCTTGAAGTCCACAAACATGCTCAACTGCACTAACGAAACAATAAGCGAGGAAAACTAGTATAATAGGTGATGGTCACAGAAGTATCAGCGCTATCCTTTTCACTAAGATAAACTGACTTCTAGAAGGCCTGCCAGCTATCCCCCTATATTTTAGACTGGTTTCACCAGAATTTGCTGATAATCATTTCTGTCATTAGCCATAACTTATGCATGAAGATAGGAGAGAACACAGCCTTGATTTCACAGCATTTGAACACTGCTCTGGAACAGAGCTTTGGAGAAAACCCTGACCAAAAACACCTGAAAATGAAAATGGTTGTGCCCCCAGCCTATTAGGTGGGTTACACAAACATCTTGTGTTCCACACACCTCAGATCATAACAAAAGCTGAGGGCAGGGAGGTGTCCTACTTCTGCACTGGAACATGACCATCAATGGCTCCTGCCCACCTGCATCCCAGGGGGTCACCAGCTGCCTCCACTCAAAGCTCTGTTTTTAAATAGGAACAAAGGCAACATGGTCAGGGTCTGCCTTCTGAAGGAACATTCGTTTCCTCTTCAATCACCCTTCTACTTATGCCAAATTAGTACCAGGCAACTCTGTACCTAAAATTTTACAAGGGCTTTCTTTTATTTATTTCATCATTCTGGATTGCTCCTTATTCCTCCTGGCTTTTCATCTAGATCTACTACTTGTTCTTTCAAGATGCATATCAGGGCTAAATAAGTCTCAAAAAAACGATCTCAACAGTAAGATGAAATCTATCTTTGATTGATGGTCCAAGCCAAAATGTGATGAAAACATCCTCTTTCTCCATGGATTGCATTTTATTAGGCAGATACCACAAAGGCAAGAGGTCTCCCAGTGACTGCCTTGTACTTCTTGAATAAGTGAAACAGTGACTAAGAAAACATTTTAAATCTGTGCTAGCAGGGTGATAAAAACAGAAACATGACCAAAAACATTAAGTATATGAGGCAAACCCAGAGAGACTGGAGAGCATTCCTCTAAAGCCTGGATACTAGATGGTAATAATAATAGTAATATAACAAGAGCATGGAAGAGATCGACATCTTAGATAAATCCTCAGTCTAAAGGACATACAGTCTAAAAATACACTGAAATGAAAGGAAAGGAAATTGAGTCTTTTTTTTGTTACTTTCTGAATTATTTTAGCTCAGTTTTGTTTCCTAATCACTACCTACTTGTTTAGTTTACTGACTCACCGAGTTCTGTATTCCTAATCTGTAACTGAATTGTATTACTGACTTGGGAGTATGGATGTAGCACTGTGTGCTGACACAGAGGTTCCTACGGGTACATACACGTTCCTATAAGCAGTCAGCTGCAAGTCTTCAGCTGCTGTACACCTGTCAGAATTTCACTTTGTTTTTTCCCTTTAAGAAAATAATCTAGAATCATTTGCAACCCAGGAGTTTAGACAGCAAAAGCTGTATTACAAGCCATCCTGAAACCTAAACCCACATACTTGTCAGAAGGCAAAGCCAGGACAGAGCAGGCTCTCCAGGAAGCCTAGAAGCATCCAACCCCCCACTGCTATTATTTCTACTGAAGTTCTAAAAACAAAAGCTACAATTTTCAGAAGCCCTTAAGCAATTTAAGATTCATTAATGTTCACCGCAATAGCATTTCAGCTCCTAAGCCGTAAGTTGTTCTTCTGAAAATGTTACCCACACATTTTTATGCAAAGACAGGCTTATATTAGGCAGGAACGGACAGCTTAGCAAAACACATGCCACACCCAAGATGTTTCAAGGCTCTGTCCTCAACAGGACCTTAATGAAGGCACACTGGTAAATGCAATTAGGAAACACTAATCAACATGTGTACATGTTGACTGCTGGCAACAACGTCTCCATGGATACTGCTGCTTGCAGGTCTCAGACAGACCCCAAAATAGGACTTAGCTGAACATCACAGTTTCTATCTCCATCATGAGAAACGTTTGCTTACTGCACAGTAACAGCGTATTTCTCATAAGACTAAACTGGATTAGTAATAAAGAAGAAATTTCCATTTTTCTACAGTTCACCTGTACATCTACAGCCTTGTACCACACTACTACTGCTTACAGAAATAATCTCTTCATGAAATAGGCATGTTTGCTTCTGTAACGTACCTACAGTAGACCAACTGACAATGAATTACTCCAAAGTAATATGGCAACCTCCACCTTAAAGGTCATGAACAGAAAATGAAAGTCGAAGACTTGAAAAATCTCCGGTGGCAAAACGATGGCTCTATGCAGAGGCAGCTGTTTACTCTGACAGTCTCACAAATGAAATACCTACAGGACAGCTGCAATGACAGCAGGTTTTAATGCACCGCATGGGATAAACCTCTCAGTAAAACTTATTTAAATCCAAACAATCTCATGCATGGAAGCATTTATACTAAGCTCAAAGATCCATTACCACAGAATAAAATATTATTCCTCAGTAAAGGACAAAATATCAAGTACACATGCATGTATCTGTCACAGGTCAGGCAAACAGGTCCTCATGGTTTATCCCGGACAAACTCTATTACCTTTACCAAGGAAAAACATGCCACAGGCTAAATCAAACACCCTCCTCATTCCAGTTACTAAGAGGCCTCCTAATATTTCCAGATAAAATCATATTCAACTTAACCAAATTCTTATTTAAAAACCCAACCATACCTTGAACATCAAGAAACTAAAAATCTTTCAAAATTCCTCTTAAGAGCAGACCTCATGGATAACATACTCCTGGTTAAAATAGCAGTTCTGCTAATGAACCCAACAGGAGCCCTGCCAGCCTCAGGGATTGCTCAAATAAAGGCAGTTGTGGACAGGGTGGGGACCCAGACCATCCCAGCTGTCCTGACTCAAACCTCCTACATGACATTTTGCTTAGATGTCAATAGGCAACCAGAAAAATGGCAGCATTGTCAGCTATTACTAGGCGGAAGTGTCCTACCAGCCTGAACGCATAACAGCAGCTTGCTTGAGCATTAAAGGCATCAAAATAACCAAGTTACTGTCCTTCCCCTGCAACACTCAGCAGTCACAGGTAGACTCTTTAAACTTACATCGATGGAGTAGATCCAGCTCTGCTTCATCTCAAAGGAGGACTTGGTGACAGAAGCAACGCTGCATCATTTTAAAACCTAATCTATAACCTCAGCATCCCTGAGTGCTGAGGCATTCAGCCTAGGTGTCCTGGTCCAGCCTGGTGTTGAAATGCTGGAGAACGTGGCTCCTGCAGCAGCCGCAATGGCCACACACCGCTGCGAAGCTTCTTGATAATCAAAGACTATCATATAAATAACATTCATTTTTGCATATAGCAAAGATTAACAATGGAAATTAAACTCAATGATTTCTGTCCCAGTGAGCATGTACATTTGTGAACGCTTCTTTCAATAGTTCAGTAATGACAAGCACAGACAATAAAAAAAGGATTCTAAAAATATACTACTCTTTTACCCTGGATTAGTGTGTCTATGGTTAAATATAAACTGTGTTCTATAAATTATCAAACACAACGTCAAATTCTGAAGTGCACTCCGGAATCTCTCACAGAGCACATGAAACACAGAATGATAATTTTGTCCTGGCCCAGTTAGTCTCAAGAACAATATGCTACTGTACTGGATCATGAAGTTGGTGCCTATCAACAGCCACATTAAAAATGGCCACAGCCACCACCGTAGTTGCGCACTGAATTTTTCAGGACCCTCCGCATCAAGCAAAGAGATTAATTCTCTGAACAGCTGCTCTCACAGGAAGGGAATCGACAGCAACATTGTCACAGTATAGCTGGCACATGCATATTAGGAAGAATTTCCAGCATTCACGCTTTCTGCTAAGAAACAACTTCCCCCTACTCATCTACTGCCAGCAACTTCATTTGGAACAAAGATATACAGGGAACAGTATTAGAACTATTTTTATTGAAGGAGCACTTGTTTACATGAATTATTACTTCCACAGTGTCGTGACTGTGCCTCCTGCTCTACAGAAATAACAGGATGAGTCCTTGCCCACAAGTTGTTCTGCACATCGTGAAGCAAAAAGTCACTGACCACCATTTGAAGATCAAGGATGACCAGAAGACAAGTACAGCAATTAACAGTCACGTTTATAAACCTTTTGATCAAGTAAAAACCCCAAATATCTCTGACCCTAAATGCAGAATGCGTTAACACTTCACCACAATGCGGTGACTTAAACAGGCATTATTTCATGCTGTTGAGTCATTAATTTTATGTTATCTAAATCAAACTCCTGGTGGCTATAGGAATCTACATGTCAGCTCAGGACTGAGAAAACACATGGACTCCTCCCCAGACCAGCATTCAGCTCAGTAGGAAGATTCATTTGTATTCTGTCCATGTGGTTTAATACAACCCTCTCAAACCAGAACTACTATAAATGGGTTGACATCCACACACCTTAAGCACATCATAGATTAATTTAAACTCTTGATGTCTATGTATTAAACAAAAAAATCACCAACGAGAAATCTTTGAGAAAATTTAGTCTAGTGAGAATAATTCTCAAAGTCACAGATACCAGTTTTGCTTTTAAAAGGGTAGAGAAGCATTGACTTCTGGCAACTATCCTGACCTGCAGCCAGAGAGACAAGGAGACAGAGTCAGTTCCTAGAATTCCGCGTCCTCACAATGTTACTAGAGGAGTCAGATCTACCTTAAATTGTAAATTGTGAGTATTGTTGTCTTTGCTAGTAGTCCAGTATGCAATAATGATTGATTCATAACAGGAAGAAAAATAAGGACAAGCTTCCTTCACCCCTCACGTCCCTACAAAAGCTTTTCAACAGCACTCAACCTTGGGAGTAAATACTTCAACGTGCTCAGAAAAACTACCAGCTACTCCAAACAAACGCGCATGCAATTACAAGCCAGCATAGAGGGCCCAAGCACAGCGCAGTTACCTGCTCCAGCCGCAATCATTTGGTATCTACATGGAGGGTCAGATGGGACCTTCTCAAACATCCCTCAGGAAGCAAAAACCAGAGGTTGCTGTTTGGTTTCCTTTCCACGGCTTGGTGAACGCACCCAGGTATGCAGCAGAGTGGCTGGATCTGAAGGACTTACACTACTGGAGAGGCTCCAGTGGCATTGCTGCCCTCTGCCAACAACAAAAGTCACTTACGTGGACAGAGATGCATTACGCATGGAACCTTCCTGAAGCACTGCAAATGACAGAACCACCTCCCACAGCCATTTGTGTCTGTTTTGAAACAAACATACATTATTGGATCACTGTTACTTCCAAGAGTTCTGAATGCTCAAAAGCCAAATACGCTATCACCCCAAATTCTGAAAAATACCGGTGCACGGCTCCAGACTGTGAAAAATACCAACCGTAACGTGTAAGAGTTTTTATAGCAATAAAAAAGTTTAACATAAAAAATAAGGTTTTTCTCCCTAGATTTCAAGGACATATAATTCCCCATCACAGCAGCATCGCTGACGCAACTGCATGTGCCTTAGCAACAAAGGCGTACTACAGAATTTTATATACATCATGACACTAAATATTGTCAAAACTAGGCTTGTGTTTTATTGTGGAACTAAACCATTTCCACAGAGGACACACAAAGGTTTAGCTACCCTTTTTACGTTATTCTTTTCTTAATATTCTGTCTTTCTGCCCCATTTAATTAACCATTCCTAACTGGTTTGCAGCATTTTCTTCACTGAGGTGAAAGTGCTCATGTAAGACAGCGACAATGGTAGGACAATAGGGAAGACAGACTCTGAGCTTCCTCCCTACTTTTGGGGGCCCTGAAGAAGGAATAATGCATTAGGAGCTCCAACAGGGTTAGGGAAAACATAGATTACAGCGACAAAAAACAAAGATCAACCTAACACCATTTCTACTGAGCTAATTTTTAATGAATTTATGCAAGCACTGTAAATGCTACAAACTAGGCGTTTTTGCAAAAAATTAATTGCATTCTTATAATCTCATCTGAAAGTATTTAATTTGTAACACTGATGTTCTAATGCTATTGCAAACTCACTCTGAATACTTCAGTAAACACCAAACAAAAGGTTTCGTCTTCAGTGCCCCAAGCTATCATCCAAAACTGCTTATAATTAAAGGTGCGAACAACAGAGTAACAAACCTGCAAAGTCAAGGTTCTGAGAAATTAATGGGCATCACACCACTGCACCAGTTCAAATTTATCACTCATCTCTCCGACTAGCACAGTGCTGTTTCACATATTAGTGCCTCCTTCTCTTCCCTCCAAGCCTTTCCTGCCTTTTCTAGATGGCTAATTTTAGACAATTACTGCCTCTGACACATTGAGACCTTTTCTCACTCCCTCCTTGCTGTAAAGCTAGTGACCTACAAAAGCCCCCTGCACCTAAAATATTCCAGTATTTTAGGAAGTAAAGATTGATCATTTGAAGGGGAGAAAGTAAGCATGCAGTCTTTGAATATCCGTTTCTCCAACATATTCCCTTTATCTTAAATGGTTAAACGTACTCCAATGCAAAGACTATGGCGAGGTGCAGGTGCTCCTTAAATGCTATTTTTATTGGGATTAAATTTATTGTACTTGTTGGATTGAAACACTACCCCCTTTGCAAAATTGCTTAGAAAATGAGAAGTGTGTCTTGCTTTTAAAGTTACTTGGAAGTCCTGTGTTGCTGGTAACTGGACATTTACGTGAACAATTGAAAAACATTACATTACACAAATGCCCTTTCCCTTCTCATACAAATCCCAGCATTTGCATTCATGTCCACTCAGATGAGGAGGGACGATACACAGGCATGAACACACACAAAAATACATGCATACCCATCTCTTCCTCCACCCTACTTGGAAATAAAAAGAGCAAGAGAGGGAAGAAGAGTGCAATGGGGGAGCGATGACTTTCCACCACAGATTAGCAAATTTTGCTAAATCTGGCCTATCCTGTACAGAGGTACCAACCTCTTTAACATCGCCTCACTTGCAAAACAACCGTTTGCGCCCACTTCTCCCCCAAAACCCCAATGACATTGAAAAAATACTGCATTGCAGTATTTGCCAGTGCATCGGAGTGTATCCAGCTAGCTGTCCCACAGACAAATGTACATTTTAATGTGTCCAGGCATAGAAATGAGTTGTCTAGTGGACACAGATTGCCAAAACAGACAAGTGGTTTTGTCAAGTTATCTGCATCTCTCTCCCTCCCGCTGTAATATTCTCTGCCACTGCCCATTTCTTGCCTGGGGTGCTTGCTGGAATTATTCTAAAAGTGCAAGTTCCCAAAGAAAACCACAAATTCCCCTGCCAGAATATGGGATGCAATCATACTTTATTTCTTTTGAAAAACCTCGGGGTGCAGAGTGGCTCTAGGTTATGTACCAACAGTATGACAATTACACACAGAAAATAACCTGCATTTAATTAGTACACTCCCAGCATACCAAGTAGGAAGGTTGAGGAAAAAATTTCATTGTAACCTAGAATATATTATTTCAAAAAAAATTAATACATTAAATATATGTAAGATTAACGCAACTGGATTTTCTTTCGGTAGAGTCACAATATTTAACAGGACCAAATAAAGATGATGAGGACTATTCTAAACCCATTCAAATGGGATTTTTAAGTATACCCCTTCTAGCTCATTGTAACCATCCTTTGTCACAACAGCTTGGGCTCACTTTGAGAGCTCAAAAAGGTAAAATTAATAAAGAGGAAAGCAGCTAAGGAGGCAACCAAGCCAGTCAACAGTGGAGACTCATCCCTGTATCTAACATGGGAACTTGATTAGTAGTGTACGTGGGGATAGGGTTTTAAACTGATGGCTGGTATTCACTCTGCATCAATAGCTAATTGTAAAAATTCATTTTTGACTAGTAGTTCACCAAGACAACATTTTTTATAACAAACAGTGTCTCAAGACAACTACATTTTCTCTACCTTTTTGTCTGAACAGAAAGAGGTTTTATATTTTTATCTTTTTATAGCTGTAGCAATCTTAATTAAATTTCACTAACTTAATAGCTATTTTTCTATATGAGGATTTACAATGCTATCTTTTACGTGCAAAAAGAAAATGTCACTATGTACATGCAGGCAGTAGTCATTAATATATAAAACAAAGAAAAGAGGAAGATAGGGGCAGGAACACGTGCACCATAAAACAAGGATTACATTATTTTTAAATCTTTGTAGAAACCCCAAACTAAACAGAAAATGAAAATGTAACTACTAGCTGATGACTCTTAAAACAAACAATGCAGCTGTGTATAATAAAAGGCACCCTTATTTATTGTCATGACTAAGTTAACAGATTTAGAACACAGTATCTCTGTTTTGGACAGAAGAAAAATTATTTTACTCTCACGTACAACTACAATGCAAGTCAGAATACATCTCTGTGCACATGCACAGACTGTAAAATACAGAATTTTACACACACCCACCCTCAAGATTCCCCCCCTCCCCATTGTAAAGCAGTGCAGAGGGCCATTCAATTACTACTTCACAGAAAGGAGCGCAGCAAAAGCAATACTTAAAACAAAGCAAATTAAAAGGGGGATTTAATTTCTTTTTATTCATATTTAAACTAAGCACTACAATTCCTGCTTGAATCTGCATTCGAAGTAACCCTGCATGAGAGGAAGGAAGAAAGAAATCTGAAAATCCAAAGACAGAAAGGCATGTTCTATATTCTTGCTTTGCTTCTCTTGTGCCTCCTGATGTGTGATAGATGAGCATTTTCTGGGCAACCACATTTTTATATCTTTTACGCTATCGTCTATCACTTCCTAGTCTACTACGCTTTTTTTAACACTTCTAGCACCAATAACTATTTCCCATTATTATTTGCCACTACAATAAGAGACCATCACAATTAGCAAAATATTCAGCCACAGTTTAAAAAGTGAAGTTGCCACAAGGAGCCTGACATTGGAAGTGGATATTGCTCCAGCAGATATATAATAGACTGTGGTTAAAGGTGGGGCTGGAGATGATGAGAAGGATCATTATTTTTGTAAATTCTGCTCAGCACATAAACCCTAGGATATGGTGAACTCCCCTGAACTGATTATTCTGCCATATAACCATCTGATTTTGTAAAAATACCAATATCACTTAACACAAAATCACTGCTTAGGATAAATTCATTCTACCTACTGTTCTCATAGGGACATTTGCTGGAAAATTCTAAGAAATGATTTGCAGAAGCTATCAGCTGTGGGAGTTCACTATTATACCTCTGTCAACTTCATTCAATATAATTTACATTTTTTTTTTTATACTGCCTCACAGGATCCCTTGCAATTTTTTGCACGTACAATTTCACAGCAGGGAGGGGGAAGGAAAAAAGAAAGATAACCCTCTTTCGCAGAGGAGAAAGAACAGATGCTTAAAACCAGATTTCTAGAAATCACTGTAAGCCTGAGCCAGAAATGTAATTAACACCTATTTATAAAGAATAATTAAAGTTGTGACTGCCACAAAGAACAGCAGAGATAATCGAGGTAGCCCCTGCTTTTTTTTTTAGATTTTTTTTTTTTTTTTTTTATAGAAGGCTTAGCAGAGGGTGGCTGTTTTCCCTAAAAAAGCAGAAATAATCGAGGTGGCCCCTGCTTTTTTTTTTAGATTTTTTTTTTTTTTTTTTTTACACTGTTTGCAGTATTCCCACATGATTGCCACCTGCTCCCCCACTCAGCTTCCCCTATGCTCGTTTCCCCGGCAACCTTTCATTGGCTTTTCCTCCCAGCTATCGCTTTCAGTTCGGCTGCTCAGTCTAATCTTATTTGTTTTACACCCATCAAAACAAGCAGCTAGACAAAGACAATCCTGTAAGAATGGGAAAAGACCGTCGCTTTGTTTCCCCGGTTATAATAAATATCCGCGGCAAAAGTCTGCAAAACGTTAAATTAAGGGGAAGCGGGGGACCCCCCCCACCCCCAGCATCCCGTGGGGCTGGCAGGAGGGATGGGTATTGTGCGGGTTTGGTCCCAGCCCCCACCCCGGGTCGCCCCGCTCGGCACAGCCCAAAGTCCCCGGCAGTTGTATTTGATCATGCCATTTTGCACAATCTGTAAGGAAAGCACAAAAGAGGGGACGAGACAAGCGCGACGAGGCTCCTCTGCCAGGAGAATATCGTCTAAAAATAGAAATACTATTTTTCACATAAATGGCTTTGACTTCTCCTGGCATTTAAAAAAGCACAAAACAACACAGCTCCCCCTCAGCCCCCACCCCGACACAAAAACCACACACCCTTCCATCCATCCACCCATCCATCCATCCTCTACAGCACCGGCTCCATAGCAAACGCAGTACCTGAATTTTAGAGGCGATTATTAGCTTTGTATTTAAGGCCGGTGTAATACAAACGGAGATTAAAAGGCATCATCGGCCGCCTGCTCCGTCAGGCACATGCGGTACAATGACACCGTGACTGTCAGCAGAGACCATCCTCGCTCGACTGAAAGGCAACGTTCAATGGAAACGCTGTGAAGTGCCATCACAGTTACATACGTTAAATAGATACAGAGACACACACACAGGCAGACATATCCCGCAATAAAATAAACAAGGCTCTCTAATTTTATTTTATGACTCACGATCCGCCACCCTGAACAAAAGACATTCGCGAGGCGCACGAGAAGCAAGACAAAACCCCACGAGCAGACTCTCCCCGTTCACTTACCATTTTCAAGCCATTCCACTCCATCTGTGATCACAAAGATGGACCCTTACAGCCCCTCACAGAGTCAAAAGCAAAAAGAGCGTTATGTAAAAGCTGACATTCCTTCTTACAGCACTGCTGCCCAACGATGCAACAAAATCGACATATACTAGGCGCTGCAACACATACAAGCCTCCTCCTCTTTTTATGAGGTCATGACAGGAAACTCTTTGAAATACAATATGCAGCATTTACTGAAGCTCATATAAATCACCCTCTTTTAAAATTACCATACCTATTGCGCAGTCCACCAAAAGAAAATTACCAATCGAGGCTTTTTTCCACACCACACCACCCCTCCCCACCCCCCGCCCGGATTTTTGCTCTGCATTTGTATCTCCAAAATGTCAATGTGGAAATTCAACCCCCCCACACCACCACCACCACCACTTAAAAAAAAGCCTCTCCTTCCCTTTGCCTTTCAGCTAGCCACATACCAGCCTGACATTAGAAATGAGCCCGTTTCTTTATTCTGAGAGAAATCGCAATTACCTTAAAATGACAAAGTACATCCTTTATTAAAGGAGATGCACACATTAAATATGAAAGAGAGAGAGCGGGAGAGAGGGGGAGAGAGAAGGGGGGGAAAGGCAGAGATCATGTACAAACAAATCAGGAGCAGAAAACTAAATTCATGTGAAAACACAGACTGAGAATGATGCAGATTTGGGGAAAAGCTGTATGTTAGCTTCTATATCTACCTCTATATAAACCCGCTACGATCAGATTGTAAATCTACTAATACCTACCATAACCATTCTTAATGGCAAATATTGGGTCTTGAAAGGCTTCAACTCTTCTACAGATTTGCTAAGGATTCAGGGAATTATTTTTATTATTATTTTTTAAAGATCCACAAAGCACAGTGCTAGACGTTTGTGCCGCGAGAATAATAATTAAGAATAATAATAAATATATGAT